>NC_138773.1:2527575-2740626 GCF_965119305.1 Pelophylax lessonae | reverse complement strand
ACGAATCCGGGGGGGATTTGGGGGGATATAATGTGGATGGGTGGGAGGATGTAGAATGTAGGGGATTTGGGGGGATATAATGTGGATGGGTGGAGGGGATGTAGAATGTAGGGGATTTGGGGGGATATAATGTGGATGGGTGGAGGGGATGTAGAATGTAGGGGATTTGGGGGGGATATAATGTGGATGGGTGGAGGGGATGTAGAATGTAGGGGATTTGGGGGGGATATAATGTGGATGGGTGGAGGGGATGTAGAATGTAGGGGATTTGGGGGGATATAATGTGGATGGGTGGAGGGGATGTAGAATGTAGGGGATTTGGGGGGGATATAATGTGGATGGGTGGAGGGGATGTAGAATGTAGGGGATTTGGGGAGAATATGATGTGGATGGGTGGAGGGGATGTAGAATGTAGGGGATTTGGGGGGATATAATGTGGATGGGTGGAGGGGATGTAGAATATAGGGGATTTGGGGGGGATATAATGTGGATGGGTGGAGGGGATGTAGAATATAGGGGATTTGGGGGGGATATAATATGGATGGGTGGAGGGGATGTAGAATGTAGGGGATTTGGGGGGATATAATGTGGATGGGTGGAGGGGATGTAGAATGTAGGGGATTTGGGGGGATATAATGTGGATGGGTGGAGGGGATGTAGAATGTAGGGGATTTGGGGGGGATATAATGTGGATGGGTGGAGGGGATGTAGAATGTAGGGGATTTGGGGGGAATATGATGTGGATGGGTGGAGGGGATGTAGAATGTAGGGGATTTGGGGGGATATAATGTGGATGGGTGGAGGGGATGTAGAATGTAGGGGATTTGGGGGGAATAATGGGGATGGATGGGGGGATGTAGAATGTAGGGGATTTGGGGGGGATATAATGTGGATGGGTGGAGGGGATGTAGAATGTAGGGGATTTGGGGGGGATATAATGTGGATGGGTGGAGGGGATGTAGAATGTAGGGGATTTGGGGGGGATATAATGTGGATGGGTGGAGGGATGTACAATGTAGGGGATTTGGGGGGATATAATGTGGATGGGTGGAGGGGATGTAGAATGTAGGGGATTTGGGGGGAATAATGGGGATGGATGGGGGGGGTGTACAATGTAGGGGATTTGGGGGGGGGGGATATAATGTGGATGGGTGGGGGGATGTACAATGTAGGGGATTTGGGGGCGATATAATTTGGATGGGTGGAGGGGATGTAGAATGTAGGGGATTTGGGGGGATATAATGGGGATGGGTGGAGGGGATGTAGAATGTAGGGGATTTGGGGGGGATATAATGTGGATGGGTGGGGGGATGTAGAATGTAGGGGATTTGGGGGGGATATAATGTGGATGGGTGGGGGGATGTAGAATATAGGGGATTTGGGGGGGATATAATGTGGATGGGTGGGGGGATGTAGAATATAGGGGATTTGGGGGGGATATAATGTGGATGGGTGGGGGATGTAGAATGTAGGGTATATGGGGTGGATATAATGTGGGTGGGTGGGGGATGTAGAATTTAGGGGATGTAATGTGGATGGGTGGAGGGGATGTAGAATGTAGGGTATATGGGGGGGATATAATGGGGATGGGTGGAGGGGATGTAGAATGTAGGGGATTTGGGGGGGATATAATGTGGATGGGTGGGGGGATGTAGAATGTAGGGGATTTGGGGGGGGATATAATGTGGATGGGTGGGGGATGTAGAATATAGGGGATTTGGGGGGGGATATAATGTGGATGGGTGGTGGGATGTAGAATATAGGGGATTTGGGGGGGATATAATGTGGATGGGTGGGGGATGTAGAATGTAGGGTATATGGGGTGGATATAATGTGGATGGGTGGGGGGGATGTAGAATGTAGGGGATTTGGGGGGGATATAATGTGGATGGGTGGAGAGGATGTAGAATGTAGGGGATTTGGGGGGATATAATGTGGATGGGTGGAGGGGATGTAGAATGTAGGGGATTTGGGGGGATATAATGTGGATGGGTGGAGGGGATGTAGAATGTAGGGGATTTGGGGGGGATATAATGTGGATGGGTGGAGGGGATGTAGAATATAGGGGATTTGGGGGGGATATAATGTGGATGGGTGGAGGGGATGTAGAATATAGGGGATTTGGGGGGGATATAATATGGATGGGTGGAGGGGATGTAGAATGTAGGGGATTTGGGGGGATATAATGTGGATGGGTGGAGGGGATGTAGAATGTAGGGGATTTGGGGGGATATAATGTGGATGGGTGGAGGGGATGTAGAATGTAGGGGATTTGGGGGGGATATAATGTGGATGGGTGGAGGGGATGTAGAATGTAGGGGATTTGGGGAGAATATGATGTGGATGGGTGGAGGGGATGTAGAATGTAGGGGATTTGGGGGGATATAATGTGGATGGGTGGAGGGGATGTAGAATGTAGGGGATTTGGGGGGAATAATGGGGATGGATGGGGGGATGTAGAATGTAGGGGATTTGGGGGGGATATAATGTGGATGGGTGGAGGGGATGTAGAATGTAGGGGATTTGGGGGGATATAATGTGGATGGGTGGAGGGGATGTAGAATGTAGGGGATTTGGGGGGGATATAATGTGGATGGGTGGAGGGGATGTAGAATATAGGGGATTTGGGGGGGATATAATGTGGATGGGTGGAGGGGATGTAGAATATAGGGGATTTGGGGGGGATATAATATGGATGGGTGGAGGGGATGTAGAATGTAGGGGATTTGGGGGGATATAATGTGGATGGGTGGAGGGGATGTAGAATGTAGGGTATTTGGGGGGATATAATGTGGATGGGTGGAGGGGATGTAGAATGTAGGGGATTTGGGGGGGATATAATGTGGATGGGTGGAGGGGATGTAGAATGTAGGGGATTTGGGGGGAATATGATGTGGATGGGTGGAGGGGATGTAGAATGTAGGGGATTTGGGGGGATATAATGTGGATGGGTGGAGGGGATGTAGAATGTAGGGGATTTGGGGGGAATAATGGGGATGGATGGGGGGGATGTAGAATGTAGGGGATTTGGGGGGGATATAATGTGGATGGGTGGAGGGGATGTAGAATGTAGGGGATTTGGGGGGGATATAATGTGGATGGGTGGAGGGGATGTAGAATGTAGGGGATTTGGGGGGGATATAATGTGGATGGGTGGAGGGATGTACAATGTAGGGGATTTGGGGGGATATAATGTGGATGGGTGGAGGGGATGTAGAATGTAGGGGATTTGGGGGGAATAATGGGGATGGATGGGGGGGGTGTACAATGTAGGGGATTTGGGGGGATATAATGTGGATGGGTGGAGGGGATGTAGAATGTAGGGGATTTGGGGGGATATAATGTGGATGGGTGGAGGGGATGTACAATGTGGGGGATTTGGGGGGATATAATGTGGATGGGTGAGGGGATGTAGAATGTAGAGGATTTGGGGGGGATATAATGTGGATGGGTGGAGGGGATGTAGAGTGTAGGGTATATGGGGGGGGGTATAATGTGGATGGGTGGGGGATGTAGAATGTACGGGATTTGAGGGGGGATATAATGTGGATGGGTGGGGGGATGTAGAATGTAGGGGATTTGGGGGGGATATAATGTGGATGGGTGGAGGGGATGTAGAATGTAGGGGATTTGGGGGGGATATAATGTGGATGGGTGGAGGGGATGTACAATGTAGGGGATTTGGGGTGGATATAATGTGGATGGGTGGGGGGATGTAGAATGTAGGGGATTTTGGGGGATATAATGTGGATGGGTGAAAGGGATGTAGAATGTACGGGATTTGGGGGGGATATAATGTGGATGGGTGGAGGGGATGTACAATGTAGGGGATTTGGGGTGTATATAATGTGGATGGGTAAAGGGGATGTAGAATGTAGGGGATTTGGGGTGGATATAATGTGGATGGGTGGGGGGATGTAGAATGTAGGGTATATGGGGGGACATAATGTGGATGGGTGAAGGGGATGTAGAATGTAGGGTATATGGGGGGAGATATAATGTGGATGGGTGGGGGGATGTACAATGTAGGGGATTTGGGGGGGGGATATAATGTGGATGGGTGGGGGATGTAGAATGTAGGGGATTTGGGGGGAAATAATGTGGATGGGTGGAGGGGATGTAGAGTGTAGGGGATTTTGGGGGATATAATGTGGATGGGTGGGGGGGATTTAGAGTGTAGGGTATATGGGGGGGATATAATGTGGATGGGTGGAGGGGATGTAGAGTGTAGGGTATATGGGGGGATATAATGTGGATGCCTCCATTGTTGTCTTTTCCTGATTGCTCTTCTATTTTATCGTTATCACAGCGCTCTCCTCCGCCAGCGCCTTCTTTGTGGACACGACGCGTCCAATCATATTCCAGAATGAGGATCCCAGCTTTGGCCATCAGGTGGTGCAGATGGATAAATGGTGAGAGGGTGGAATAATCTGCAGGGCAGAGGATCACAAAGTGTTCTCTGTCACTATTAGTATAATAAACCTCCATGGTGAATGGAGCGGGCCGTGCAGCGCTGGGGTCATGGGGTCAGTGTCTGCATGGAGTTTGTGTGATCTCCCCATGTCAGTGTCTGCATGGAGTTTGTGTGATCTCCCCATGTCAGTGTCTGCATGGAGTTTGTGTGATCTCCCCATGTCAGTGTCTGCATGGAGTCTGTGTGATCTCCCCATGTCAGTGTCTGCATGGAGTCTGTGTGATCTCCCCATGTCAGTGTCTGCATGGAGTTTGAGTGATCTCCCCATGTCAGTGTGGGCTCACAGCCCAGAAATCTGTCCCTGATCTGTATGTGTATGGGGGAGGGGGGGACTCAGATCTGATATTTCTGTATAGTGTAATAATGTAACCCCGATGTTTATCAGAGGTGTGCCGTGTCATTGCAGGGTGATAGTCAGCTCTCCGCTCCACAAAGAAAGCCAGAACAAGACGGGACGGATATATCGCTGCGACCCGCAGACGGCCAACTGCAACCCCATGCCCATCCCTGGTAACATTGTATTCACCTTTTATATCCAATGGTTTTACCTCATCCCAACACCGATACATTGTATATTACTGAGCAATGATGTCACTCTGTATAATATATCTTATATCTGGAGAGCGGTGATGTCACTCTGTATAATATATCTTATATCTGGAGAGTGGTGATGTCACTCTGTATAATATATCTTATATCTGGAGAGCGGTGATGTCACTCTGTATAATATATCTTATATCTGGAGAGTGGTGATGTCACCAATGTATATTTATATATGTTCTGTATTACAGGCTCCTCTGATGATGATATAAATTCCTCTCTTGGATTGTCTATGACTGTACAGGAGAGCCCCCCTCTGCTTCTGGTAGGTATTGTATGTGTCCTCCTCAGGGTGTGTGACGTCCTCTATGTGTCCTCCTCAGGGTGTGTGACATCCTCTATGTGTCCTCCTCAGGGTGTGTGACATCCTCCATGTGTCCTCCTCAGGGTGTGTGACGTCCTCTATGTGTCCTCCTCAGGGTGTGTGACGTCCTCTATGTGTCCTCCTCAGGGTGTGTGACGTCCTCTATATGTCCTCCTCAGGGTGTGTGACGTCCTCCATGTGTCCTCCTCAGGGTGTGTGACGTCCTCTATATGTCCTCCTCAGGGTGTGAGATGTCCTCTATATGTCCTCCTCAGGGTGTGTGACATCCTCCATGTGTCCTCCTCAGGGTGTGTGACATCCTCCATGTGTCCTCCTCAGGGTGTGTGACGTCCTCTATGTGTCCTCCTCAGGGTGTGTGACATCCTCCATGTGTCCTCCTCAGGGTGTGCAACGTCCTCTATGTGTCCTCCTCAGGGTGTGTGACGTCCTCTATGTGTCCTCCTCAGGGTGTGTGACGTCCTCTATATGTCCTCCTCAGGGTGTGTGACGTCCTCCATGTGTCCTCCTCAGGGTGTGTGACGTCCTCTATATGTCCTTCTCAGGGTGTGTGACGTCCTCTATATGTCCTCCTCAGGGTGTGTGACGTCCTCCATGTGTCCTCCTCAGGGTGTGTGACGTCCTCTATATGTCCTCCTCAGGGTGTGTGATGTCCTCTATATGTCCTCCTCAGGGTGTGTGACATCCTCCATGTGTCCTCCTCAGGGTGTGTGACATCCTCCATGTGTCCTCCTCAGGGTGTGTGACGTCCTCTATATGTCCTCCTCAGGGTGTGTGACGTCCTCTATATGTCCTCCTCAGGGTGTGTGACGTCCTCTATATGTCCTCCTCAGGGTGTGTGACATCCTCCATGTGTCCTTCTCAGGGTGTGTGACGTCCTCCATGTGTCCTCCTCAGGGTGTGTGACATCCTCCATGTGTCCTCCTCAGGGTGTGTGACGTCCTCTATATGTCCTCCTCAGGGTGTGTGATGTCCTCTATATGTCCTCCTCAGGGTGTGTGATGTCCTCCATGTGTCCTCCTCAGGGTGTGTGACATCCTCCATGTGTCCTCCTCAGGGTGTGCAACGTCCTCTATGTGTCCTCCTCAGGGTGTGTGACATCCTCCATGTGTCCTCCTCAGGGTGTGTGACGTCCTCTATGTGTCCTCCTCAGGGTGTGCAACGTCCTCCATGTGTCCTCCTCAGGGTGTGTGACGTCCTCTATGTGTCCTCCTCAGGGTGTGTGACGTCCTCTATATGTCCTCCTCAGGGTGTGTGACGTCCTCCATGTGTCCTCCTCAGGGTGTGTGACGTCCTCTATATGTCCTCCTCAGGGTGTGTGATGTCCTCTATATGTCCTCCTCAGGGTGTGTGACATCCTCCATGTGTCCTCCTCAGGGTGTGTGACATCCTCTATATGTCCTCCTCAGGGTGTGTGACATCCTCCATGTGTCCTCCTCAGGGTGTGTGACATCCTCCATGTGTCCTCCTCAGGGTGTGTGATGTCCTCCATGTGTCCTCCTCAGGGTGTGCAACGTCCTCTATGTGTCCTCCTCAGGGTGTGTGACATCCTCCATGTGTCCTCCTCAGGGTGTGTGACATCCTCCATGTGTCCTCCTCAGGGTGTGTGACGTCCTCTATATGTCCTCCTCAGGGTGTGTGACATCCTCCATGTGTCCTCCTCAGGGTGTGTGACGTCCTCTATATGTCCTCCTCAGGGTGTGTGATGTCCTCTATATGTCCTCCTCAGGGTGTGTGACATCCTCCATGTGTCCTCCTCAGGGTGTGTGACATCCTCCATGTGTCCTCCTCAGGGTGTGTGACCTCCTCCATGTGTCCTCCTCAGGGTGTGTGACGTCCTCTATATGTCCTCCTCAGGGTGTGTGACATCCTCCATGTGTCCTCCTCAGGGTGTGTGACGTCCTCTATATGTCCTCCTCAGGGTGTGTGACATCCTCTATATGTCCTCCTCAGGGTGTGTGACATCCTCCATGTGTCCTCCTCAGCGTGTGTGACATTCTCCATGTGTCCTCCTCAGGGTGTGTGACATCCTCTATGTGTCCTCCTCAGGGTGTGTGACATCCTCCATGTGTCCTCCTCAGGGTGTGTGACCTCCTCCATGTGTCCTCCTCAGGGTGTGTGACATTCTCCATGTGTCCTCCTCAGGGTGTGTGACATCCTCCATGTGTCCTCCTCAGGGTGTGTGACATCCTCTATGTGTCCTCCTCAGGGTGTGTGACATCCTCCATGTGTCCTCCTCAGGGTGTGTGACCTCCTCCATGTGTCCTCCTCAGGGTGTGTGACATCCTCCATGTGTCCTCCTCAGGGTGTGTGACATCCTCTATATGTCCTCCTCAGGGTGTGTGACATCCTCCATGTGTCCTCCTCAGGGTGTGTGACCTCCTCCATGTGTCCTCCTCAGGGTGTGTGACATCCTCCATGTGTCCTCCTCAGGGTGTGTGACCTCCTCCATGTGTCCTCCTCAGGGTGTGTGACATCCTCCATGTGTCCTCCTCAGGGTGTGTGACATCCTCTATATGTCCTCCTCAGGGTGTGTGACATCCTCCATGTGTCCTCCTCAGGGTGTGTGACATCCTCCATGTGTCCTCCTCAGGGTGTGTGACGTCCTTCATGTGTCCTCCTCAGGGTGTGCAACGTCCTCTATGTGTCCTCCTCAGGGTGTGTGACGTCCTCTATGTGTCCTCCTCAGGGTGTGTGACGTCCTCTATATGTCCTCCTCAGGGTGTGTGACATCCTCCATGTGTCCTCCTCAGGGTGTGCAACGTCCTCTATGTGTCCTCCTCAGGGTGTGTGACGTCCTCTATGTGTCCTCCTCAGGGTGTGTGACGTCCTCTATATGTCCTCCTCAGGGTGTGTGATGTCCTCCATGTGTCCTCCTCAGGGTGTGTGACATCCTCCATGTGTCCTCCTCAGGGTGTGCAACGTCCTCTATGTGTCCTCCTCAGGGTGTGTGACATCCTCCATGTGTCCTCCTCAGGGTGTGTGACGTCCTCTATGTGTCCTCCTCAGGGTGTGCAACGTCCTCCATGTGTCCTCCTCAGGGTGTGTGACGTCCTCCATGTGTCCTCCTCAGGGTGTGTGACGTCCTCTATATGTCCTCCTCAGGGTGTGTGACATCCTCCATGTGTCCTCCTCAGGGTGTGTGACGTCCTCTATATGTCCTCCTCAGGGTGTGTGACATCCTCCATGTGTCCTCCTCAGGGTGTGTGACATCCTCCATGTGTCCTCCTCAGGGTGTGTGACATCCTCTATATGTCCTCCTCAGGGTGTGTGACATCCTCCATGTGTCCTCCTCAGGGTGTGTGACATCCTCCATGTGTCCTCCTCAGGGTGTGTGATGTCCTCCATGTGTCCTCCTCAGGGTGTGCAACGTCCTCTATGTGTCCTCCTCAGGGTGTGTGACATCCTCCATGTGTCCTCCTCAGGGTGTGTGACGTCCTCTATGTGTCCTCCTCAGGGTGTGTGACGTCCTCTATATGTCCTCCTCAGGGTGTGTGACATCCTCCATGTGTCCTCCTCAGGGTGTGTGACATCCTCCATGTGTCCTCCTCAGGGTGTGTGACATCCTCCATGTGTCCTCCTCAGGGTGTGTGACCTCCTCCATGTGTCCTCCTCAGGGTGTGTGACATCCTCCATGTGTCCTCCTCAGGGTGTGTGACGTCCTCTATATGTCCTCCTCAGGGTGTGTGACATCCTCTATATGTCCTCCTCAGGGTGTGTGACATCCTCTATATGTCCTCCTCAGGGTGTGTGATGTCCTCTATATGTCCTCCTCAGGGTGTGTGACATCCTCCATGTGTCCTCCTCAGGGTGTGACATCCTCCATGTGTCCTCCTCAGGGTGTGTGACATCCTCTATATGTCCTCCTCAGGGTGTGTGACATCCTCCATGTGTCCTCCTCAGGGTGTGTGACATCCTCCATGTGTCCTCCTCAGGGTGTGTGACGTCCTCTATATGTCCTCCTCAGGGTGTGTGACATCCTCTATATGTCCTCCTCAGGGTGTGTGACATCCTCCATGTGTCCTCCTCAGGGTGTGTGACATCCTCCATGTGTCCTCCTCAGGGTGTGTGACATCCTCCATGTGTCCTCCTCAGGGTGTGTGACATCCTCTATATGTCCTCCTCAGGGTGTGTGACATCCTCCATGTGTCCTCCTCAGGGTGTGTGACATCCTCCATGTGTCCTCCTCAGGGTGTGTGATGTCCTCCATGTGTCCTCCTCAGGGTGTGCAACGTCCTCCATGTGTCCTCCTCAGGGTGTGTGACATCCTCCATGTGTCCTCCTCAGGGTGTGTGACATCCTCCATGTGTCCTCCTCAGGGTGTGTGACATCCTCCATGTGTCCTCCTCAGGGTGTGTGACGTCCTCTATGTGTCCTCCTCAGGGTGTGTGACGTCCTCTATATGTCCTCCTCAGGGTGTGTGACATCCTCCATGTGTCCTCCTCAGGGTGTGTGACATCCTCCATGTGTCCTCCTCAGGGTGTGTGACATCCTCCATGTGTCCTCCTCAGGGTGTGTGACATCCTCTATATGTCCTCCTCAGGGTGTGTGACATCCTCCATGTGTCCTCCTCAGGGTGTGTGACATCCTCCATGTGTCCTCCTCAGGGTGTGCAACGTCCTCTATGTGTCCTCCTCAGGGTGTGTGACATCCTCCATGTGTCCTCCTCAGGGTGTGTGACGTCCTCTATGTGTCCTCCTCAGGGTGTGTGACGTCCTCTATGTGTCCTCCTCAGGGTGTGTGACGTCCTCTATATGTCCTCCTCAGGGTGTGTGACATCCTCCATGTGTCCTCCTCAGGGTGTATGACGTCCTCTATATGTCCTCCTCAGGGTGTGTGATGTCCTCTATATGTCCTCCTCAGGGTGTGTGACGTCCTCCATGTGTCCTCCTCAGGGTGTGTGACATCCTCCATGTGTCCTCCTCAGGGTGTGTGACCTCCTCCATGTGTCCTCCTCAGGGTGTGTGACATCCTCCATGTGTCCTCCTCAGGGTGTGTGACCTCCTCTATGTGTCCTCCTCAGGGTGTGCAACGTCCTCTATGTGTCCTCCTCAGGGTGTGTGACGTCCTCTATGTGTCCTCCTCAGGGTGTGTGACGTCCTCTATATGTCCTCCTCAGGGTGTGTGATGTCCTCCATGTGTCCTCCTCAGGGTGTGTGACATCCTCCATGTGTCCTCCTCAGGTGTGTGACGTCCTCTATATTTCCTCCTCAGGGTGTGTGATGTCCTCCATGTGTCCTCCTCAGGGTGTGTGACATCCTCCATGTGTCCTCCTCAGGGTGTGTGACATCCTCTATATGTCCTCCTCAGGGTGTGTGACATCCTCCATGTGTCCTCCTCAGGTGTGTGACGTCCTCTATATTTCCTCCTCAGGGTGTGTGATGTCCTCCATGTGTCCTCCTCAGGGTGTGTGACATCCTCCATGTGTCCTCCTCAGGGTGTGTGACATCCTCTATATGTCCTCCTCAGGGTGTGTGACATCCTCCATGTGTCCTCCTCAGAGTGTGTGACATCCTCCATGTGTCCTCCTCAGGGTGTGTGACGTCCTCCATGTGTCCTCCTCAGGGTGTGTGACATCCTCCATGTGTCCTCCTCAGGGTGTGTGACATCCTCCATGTGTCCTCCTCAGGGTGTGTGACCTCCTCCATGTGTCCTCCTCAGGGTGTGTGACGTCCTCTATGTGTCCTCCTCAGGGTGTGTGACATCCTCCATGTGTCCTCCTCAGGGTGTGTGACATCCTCTATGTGTCCTCCTCAGGGTGTGTGACGTCCTCTATGTGTCCTCCTCAGGGTGTGTGACATCCTCCATGTGTCCTCCTCAGGGTGTGTGACATCCTCTATGTGTCCTCCTCAGGGTGTGTGACGTCCTCTATGTGTCCTCCTCAGGGTGTGTGACGTCCTCCATGTGTCCTCCTCAGGGTGTGTGACGTCCTCTATATGTCCTCCTCAGGGTGTGTGACGTCCTCTATATGTCCTCCTCAGGGTGTGTGACGTCCTCCATGTGTCCTCCTCAGGGTGTGTGACGTCCTCTATATGTCCTCCTCAGGGTGTGTGACGTCCTCCATGTGTCCTCCTCAGGGTGTGTGACGTCCTCTATATGTCCTCCTCAGGGTGTGTGACGTCCTCCATGTGTCCTCCTCAGGGTGTGTGACGTCCTCCATGTGTCCTCCTCAGGGTGTGTGACGTTGTTAGGAACCTGTCAGGAAGGCTCTGGCAGATGATGAGTTAAGACTCACAGGCTATTTCGGCTCCACCCCTCTCATCTAGAAAGAGCTCTATTTAAGCTGGATCAGCACACAGGTTCAGTGCTGTCTTGTCTTCAGCTCCTGCCATTGTTCCGGAACCTGTGACCTGTTTGCTGCTGATTTCCTGTTGACTTTTTGGCTTGTTCCTGACTCCGCTCGTCTGCTGCCCGTCCTGACCCCGGCTTGTTTGACCATTCTCTCAGGTCTCCCTTGTCTGTTTAAGCGCCTTCGGACCTTGATCGGTTCACCCTTGGTGGGGCGACCCTGAGGACCGCGACCTGGTATCCACACGCAGCAAACTCCATCCTCACCACTAGAGGCTCTGGCGAAAACCGGTGGATACTTAGACTCCGCACCTCAGGCTAGCCTGTGTCACTTACCTTGGGGGTTCCGTCTAAGCTCCGCCCTCTAACGGACATCGGGGCCTATCTCTGTCGCCAGGTTACCACCAGCACCCTAACAGTACAAGACAGCCATGTCGGAACCTGCAAGAGAGGCTTCACCGTTAGAGGAGATCTGCCAACACCTAGCAGCCCTGTCTCAAGCCGTGAGGACGCTTCAGGATGGCTATACACAGTTAGAGGGACGATTACGCTCTGAAACCCTCACGGCAGATTCCACTGCGCCATCTGCTCCCTCCTCCGCTGCCGCAGCCGCAACCGCAGCACCGGCCTCCAGCCCCACAGTAGTGATGCTGCCACCAGAACCTCGGGTCCCTACCCCTGAAAAATATTCCGGAGATCGGGGTAAATTCCGAGCGTTTCGCAATGCCTGCCAGCTCTACTTCTCCTTGCAACCCCGGACCTTCTCCCTGGAGGCCACCAAGGTGGGGTTTGTTATTTCATTGCTACTATGCGGACCCCAGTCCTGGGCCCATCGGCTCCTTGAAGAGGGTAGCCCCCATTTGAACTCTCTATTGTCATTTTTTGAAGCCATGGCCCAACTCTATGACGATCCACAGCGATCTTCCGCCGCAGAAGCTGCGCTACACGTTCTCCAGCAGGGGCGCAGACCCGTAGAAGACTATGTCACGGACTTCCGTCGCCTGAGTTCCGACACTTCCTGGAACGAGGCTGCACTCCGGTACCAGTTCCGTCTAGGCTTGTCCGAAGCACTGAAGGACGCATTGGCCCGGGTGGGCATCCCCGACGCCCTAGAGGATTTGATCTCCCAGGCCATTCAAATCGACCGTCGGCTCCGAGAACGCCGGGCGGAACGATCAACGCAGCAGTTTCGGCCAGCCTGGATGTTGCCACGAGTAGCACCTCCTGTACACTTCCTTTCCGCTGGGGCAGTCTCTCCCAGCCCTGCTCCCGCCAGAGCCATGCCTGATGCTCCTGAACCCAAGCAACTTGGGGTTATGCGGCCTGTCTTGTCTCCGGAGGAGAGACGTCGCCGCCAGCTGGGTAATCTTTGCCTGTATTGCGGAGAAGCTGGCCATTATGTGCGCTCCTGAGCAGCAAAACACCATAAGTCTTTGCCAGTCTCGCCCTCCAGTTGTGTGGCATCAGTTACCTCTACCTCCCACTTAGCCTTTCCTGTGTCTTTGCAACTCCCAGAAGGACCCATCCAGGTTACAGCAATCATTGACTCGGGAGCCTGCAGTTGTTTCATTGACCGTTCCTTTGCGGGGCAGCAAGGCATACCTCTCCAGACCAAGACCCAGGACCTCACTATCTTCCTGGCCGATGGCTCCCACATCAAGTCTGGACCCGTGACCCAAGAAACCCTTCCTCTTCCAATGGTCTCTCCATCTGGCCATAAGGAATTGATACGTTTGGATGTCATCGCATCTCCCTTATTTCCCATTATCCTGGGATTGCCATGGTTGCAGGCACACAACCCGCAAATCAACTGGATCACAGGAGCCGTCCAGTTCCCGTCTCCTTACTGCAGGAACTCCTGTCTACCCGCTCCATCCAAGTCCCCCCAAACTCTGTTCTGTCTCGAATCTGAGCCTGATTTATGTTCTGTTGTACCCAAGGCATATCACGACTTCCTGGATGTTTTCAGTAAGCGAGGAGCTGAGACCTTACCTCCTCACCGTTCATATGATTGCCCGAACGACTTGCTCCCGGGAGCCGAGATCCCATTTGGCCGAATTTACCCACTATCTGAACGTGAGCTGGACGTTTTAAAGGACTATGTGGACGAAAGTCTGAAGAAGGGGTTTATCCATCCTTCCACCTCTCCGGCAGGGGCAGGTATCTTTTTTGTAGAAAAGAAGGATCACTCCCTTCGACCTTGTATAGATTACCGAGACTTGAATAAAGTTACCATTAAGAACCGCTACCCTCTCCCTCTGGTTCCCGAGCTCTTTCAGCGGCTCAGATCTGCTGTCCTGTTCACTAAGTTGGATCTCCGCGGGGCCTACAACTTAGTCCGTATTAGAGAAGGCGATGAGTGGAAGACAGCTTTTCGTACCAGGTTCTGGCATTTCGAATATCTTGTGATGCTTTTTGGCCTCTGCAACGCCCCAGCTACGTTCCAACACTTTGTGAACGATATTTTCCGGGATTGGCTGGATATCTTTGTCATAGTTTACCTAGATGACATCCTAATCATCTCTACATCCCTGGAGCAACATCGCGAGCATGTTCGAAATGTCCTCGGCCGCCTCCGCCAGCATGGTCTCTATGTTAAGGCCGAGAAGTGTGAATTCGAACGGAGCAGCATCCCGTTTCTGGGGTTAATAATTTCTACAGAGGGTATAGAGATGGATCCCCAGAAAGTCTCTGCCATCCTGGATTGGCCACCTCCATCTGACAAAAAGGGAGTGCAGCGATTCGTTGGCTTCGCCAACTTCTATAGAAAGTTCATTAAGGGTTTCTCTCATATCATCACTCCCATTACTCAGCTCACCAAGAAGAGTGTTCGCTTTCAATGGACCCCCGAAGCCCAGTCCGCCTTCTTGGTCCTTAAGAAGCTCTTCACGTCAGCCCCTGTGTTGAGTCACCCGGATTCCACCTTACCCTACCTCCTCGAGGTTGACGCTTCTGAAGTTGCTGTCGGGGCAGTCCTCTCCCAAAGACAGGGAACCAAGGACTTGATACACCCGATAGCCTTCTTTTCCCGGAAACTCTCCTCTGCAGAGAGGAATTATGATGTTGGGGACCGGGAACTTCTGGCGATCAAAGCCGCACTTGAAGAGTGGCGGTATTTGCTTGAGGGGGCTGTACACCCTATTCTTATTTTTACGGATCACAAAAACCTTGAGTATCTGAGATCTGCAAAACGTTTGAGACCCCGTCAGGCACGGTGGGCACTTTTTTTTTCAAGGTTTTCATTTCATATCACCTATCGGCCTGGGTCTAAAAATGTTAAACCGGATGCCCTGTCCCGGATGTTTGATAGCCCGAAGGAAACTTCAGTACCTGACACCATCCTATCCGAAAAGAACTTCCTACTTTTATTCACAAATCTGAAGGCCCGTCTTGAGCAAGCCTCTGCCCACATTCCTGGTCCACCCGGAATACCCCTGGTGCACAAGAATGGCTTGTTATGGGTTAAAGACAAGATCTTCGTCCCGGAAGAGGTCAGAACGGCAATTCTGGCTGCCTGTCATGATCACCCTCTGGCCGGTCATTTTGGCGTCCATAGAACCCTTGACCTCCTGCAGCGTTCTTTTTGGTGGCCTGACATGGAAGAGAGCTGCAGGAGTTATGTACTCTCCTGTACCACCTGTTCCCGGTGTAAAACTGCCAGAAGTAAGGCATGGGGCCTTCTCAGACCTCTTCCCATCCCTGATCGGCCCTGGCAAACAATTGCCATGGATTTTATCGTGGAACTTCCACCTTCTGCAGGGTGCTCTGCCATTTTTGTGGTGGTAGATCGACTCTCTAAAATGGCCCATTTTTTGCCCCTCAAGGGTACTCCCTCTGCAAGGGAAACTGCAGAGATCTTCATTAGGGAGATCATAAGACTCCATGGGATTCCCAGGAACATCATCTCTGACAGAGGGGTACAATTTACGTCAAGCTTCTGGAAGGCTTTATGTAAACTGTTAAAGATCGAGCTGTCTATGTCCTCAGCCTACCACCCACAGACCAACGGACAAACTGAGAGGACAAACCAAACCCTGGAGCAGTACCTGCGGTGCTTTACCACCTTTGTCCAGGATGATTGGGTAGCCCTGTTACCATTTGCAGAATTCTCCTACAACAATTCCAAGCACTCTGTTACTGGCCAATCTCCCTTCTTCACTAATTACGGATTTCATCCCTCCTTCTTACCAGATATTCCATGTGAATCCGGAGTTCCTGCAGTCCAAGACACCGTCAACTTCTTTTCCCGGAATAATAACCTTCTGCGGGAGACCTTAGCCAAGGCCCAAACTGCGTCCAAAAGGATCTTTGACAAGAGAAAGAAGGTAGAGTTGATTCTTCAACCTGACGATCGGGTCTGGCTTTCCACGGCTAATCTCCGCCTAGCCTGTCCGTCCAAGAAACTGGCTCCCAGATTTATTGGTCCATTTCCAGTTAAAAGGAAACTCAATGATGTGTCCTATGAACTATCCCTACCCGATACCCTTCGGATCCATCCCATATTTCATGTTTCCTTACTGAAGCCCGTGATCCCCGATAACTTCCCTGGTAGAAGTTCAGGTACCCCAGAACCTGTGTTCGTGGCAACCAGCTACAGTTTCTCATCAAATGGAAGGGTTATGGTCCGGAAGAGAACTCCTGGGAGCCTGAACAGGACGTCCATGCTGCGGACCTAATCCAAGCATTTTTTTCGTGCTCATCCACAAAAAAGGAGCTTGTTGGGCACCCGGAGGTTGCCCTTAAGGGGGGAGCAATGTTAGGAACCTGTCAGGAAGGCTCTGGCAGATGATGAGTTAAGACTCACAGGCTATTCCGGCTCCACCCCTCTCATCTAGAAAGAGCTCTATTTAAGCTGGATCAGCACACAGGTTCAGTGCTGTCTTGTCTTCAGCTCCTGCCATTGTTCCTGAACCTGTGAACTGTTTGCTGCTGATTTCCTGTTGACCTTTTGGCTTGTTCCTGACTCCGCTCATCTGCTGCCCGTCCTGACCCCGGCTTGTTTGACCATTCTCTCGGATCTCCCTTGTCTGTTTACCCGCCTTCGGACCTTGATCGGTTCACCCTTGGTGGGGCGACCCTGAGGACCGCGACCTGGTATCCACACGCAGCAAACTCCATCCTCACCACTAGAGGCTCTGGCGAAAACCGGTGGATACTTAGACTCCGCACCTCAGGCTAGCCTGTGTCACTTACCTTGGGGGTTCCGTCTAAGCTCCGCCCTCTAACGGACATCGGGGCCTATCTCTGTCGCCAGGTTACCACCAGCACCCTAACAGACGTCCTCCATGTGTCCTCCTCAGGGTGTGTGATGTCCTCCATGTGTCCTCCTCAGGGTGTGTGATGTCCTCCATGTGTCCTCCTCAGGGTGTGTGACGTCCTCCATGTGTCCTCCTTAGGGTGTGTGACGTCCTCCATGTGTCCTCCTCAGGGTGTGTGACGTCCTCCATGTGTCCTCCTCAGGGTGTGTGACATCCTCCATGTGTCCTCCTCAGGGTGTGTGACATCCTCCATGTGTCCTCCTCAGGGTGTGTGACGTCCTCTATGTGTCCTCCTCAGGGTGTGTGACGTCCTCTATGTGTCCTCCTCAGGGTGTGTGACCTCCTCTATGTGTCCTCCTCAGGGTGTGTGACGTCCTCTATGTGTCCTCCTCAGGGTGTGTGACATCCTCCATGTGTCCTCCTCAGGGTGTGTGACGTCCTCTATGTGTCCTCCTCAGGGTGTGTGACGTCCTCTATGTGTCCTCAGGGTGTGTGACGTCCTCTATGTGTCCTCCTCAGGGTGTGTGACGTCCTCCTCAGGGTGTGTGACATCCTCCATGTGTCCTCCTCAGGTGTGTGGGCCGACCCTGCAGAGGACATGCGGTGGGAACATCTATGTGACCGGACGATGCTATTATATCCCTCCAGAGCCACGAGTGATGACACCTCTACCCCAATCTCTGCCAGGTAACTCCTATCCTCACCACAACAAGCCATGTCCTCCAGACTTCCAGGTAGAAGCAGAGCTGTGATGATCAGTAGCAGGCCATGTCCTCCAGACTTCCAGGTAGAAGCAGAGCTGTGATGATCAGTAGCAGGCCATGTCCTCCAGACTTCCAGGTAGAAGCAGAGCTGTGATGATCAGTAGGTGATATTTGTTGCGGTGTCTCGGCAGAGTGCAATGTGCGAGGATTGGACATCGTCTTCCTCATCGATGGATCGGGGAGTATTTTAACCAGAGATTTCACATTAATGCTGAACTTTGTCACCAGAGTAATGGAAGCGTTCAAGGAGACCAACACACAGGTGAGGTGTACCATTCTTCTCCCCTCCCCCTCCTCTATATCTCCCCCTGCAAGGTCTTCCCCCTCTCTTCTATCTCCACCACAATGTCCCCCCCTTATTTCTTCCATTCCATATCCCCCCCCCCCAACTCTATATCCTCTCTACTATGTCTCCCACCCCGCACATTATATTCACTCTGCCAGGTCTCCCCTTTCCTCTTCATTTCCCTGCCAGGTCTTCCCCCTCTCCTCTATATCCTTCCTGCCAGGTCTTCCTTCTTCCTCTATATCCCCCCTGCCAGATCTTCCTCCTCTCCTCTATATCCCCCCCCCCGCCAGGTCTTCCTCCTCTCCTCTATATCCCTCCTGCCAGGTCTTCCCCCCTCCCCTCTACTTCCCCCTTGCCAGATCTTCCTCCTCTCCTTTATATCCCTCCTGCCAGGTCTTCCCCCCTCCCCTCTATTTCCCCCTTGCCAGATCTTCCTCCTCTATATCCTTCCTGCCAGGTCTTTCCCCCCTCCTCTATATCCCCCCCTGCCAGGTCTTCCTCCTCTCCTCTATATCCCCCCCTGCCAGGTCTTCCTCCTCTCCCCTATATCCCCCCCTGCCAGGTCTTCCTCCTCTCCTTTATATCCCTCCTGCCAGGTCTTCCTCCTTTCCTCTATATCCCCCCCCTTCCAGGTCTTCCCCTCCTCTATATCCTTCCTTACAGGTCTCCCCCCCCTCCTCTATATCCCCCCCGCCAGGTCTTCCTTCTCTCCTCTATATCCCCCCTGCCAGGTCTTCCTCCTCTCCTTTATATCCCCCCTGCCAGGTCTTCCTCCTTTCCTCTATATCCCCCCCTTCCAGGTCTTCCTCCTCTCCTCTATATCCCCCCTGCCAGGTCTTCCTCCTTTCCTCTATATCCCCCCTTCCAGGTCTTCCTCCTCTCCTCTATATCCCCCCTGCCAGGTCTTCCTCCTCTCCTCTATATCCCTCCTGCCAGGTCTTCCCCCCTCTCCTCTATATCCCCCCACCAGATCTTCCCCCTCTCCTCTATATCCCCATCTTCCAGGTTTCCCCCTCTCCTCTATATCCCACAGCCAGGTCTTCCCCCCTCCTCTATATCCCACAGCCAGGTCTTCCCCCTCTCCTCTATATCCCCCTGCCAGGTCTTTCCCCTCTCCTCTATATCCCCCCTGCCAGGTCTTCCTCCTCTCCTCTATATCCCCCCCTGTCAGGTCTTCCTCCTCTCCTCTATATCCCTCCTGCCAGGTCTTCCCCCCTCTCCTCTATATCCCCCACCAGATCTTCCCCCTCTCCTCTATATCCCCATCTTCCAGGTTTCCCCCCTCTCCTCTATATCCCCCTGCCAGGTCTTTCCCCTCTCCTCTATATTCCCCCTGCCAGGTCTTTCCCCTCTCCTCTATATCCCCCCTGCCAGGTATTTCCCCTCTCCTCTGTATCCCCCCTGCCAGGTCCCCCCCCCCCATATCTCCCCTTGATGGTCTTTTCCCTCTCGGTTTCAAGGGGTTTTATTGGGGTTTAAAACCAGAATACAGGAAACATTACATAAAAGCATGTGTGTGCGTCCGGAGGATGTTATTAGGTAATAGCCAGAGCCTTGGCCCAGAACACCAAAAATTAGTGAGTATAATTCCCATGGAAAGAACATCCCATAATATCTCACAAATGTGTAAACTGGAGTTATAAACACTTCGGTGAATAATTAATAGGGCAGGGAGGGGGGAAAGGGGGAAAAAAGAAGGGGGGCGTAGGAAGGGAGGGGGATAAAGGGAGAAGGTCTGGGAAAGAAAGTTCATTATAAGCAATGGGATGGACCATCCAGCGCCCAGCTTGGGTGCCTCCATCCAGATACCGCTTCCTTCCAGCCTGGAACCAAGAAGTGGGTATTATAGCTGAACACCCAAGGATTAGACGACACTAGCTTAGGTGCAAACTGGAAGTGACTTTATTGTCATTTATACCACACAAAAAATCAGATAAGAGCTTGGTCACATTATGCAAACTGTAAACAGTAATATAATGAACATACCTAAGGAACAGCCAACATAAACAGCAAGCTAAATAAACAGTAAACTAATTAAGAATTAGTCACTTAGTCTAGCCTAGGTGACCCAGGACCCAGGTCATTGCCCACCCAGACAATGCTGTCATTATTCAGGGACCCCACCTCAGACTGGCCGGCACCAGTCTACCACAGTCTGAGACAAAAACTCATACCATTTTCCAGCAGTCTGAAAAGGTGGAAATAATTTTTCTTCATCGATTTCTTGAGGAATATTGTTGATAAATATTTCTGTCCTACGTGAAGGAGACTCTCCAACGAAGTCTGCAGGAGGCCCACCATATTCCCTCTGACCATTACCCTGTACAAGATTAATATTACCCCTTTCCATCCACTCCATAAGGGAAGCTTTGTTGTCCTTATTCAGAGAAGTAATCCAAACCTCACTCTTAATTATGTTGTTGTCCGTCATTTGAGAATGAGCTGCTCTCTCCATGAGCCCAAACCAGAGGCTTGCCCCTAGTCCTCTCTAAAACCCCTGTCCTGGTTGGGTCTTTCACAGGGCTCATTGATGGAAGTGGGGGAGGGAAGACTCATTGATGGAGGTGAGGGAGGGAAGACTAATTGATGGAGGTGGGAAGGGAAGGCTCATTGATGGAGGTGGGGAGGGAAGACTCATTGATGGAGGTGGGGGAGGGAGGGCTCATTGATGAAGGTAGGGGGAGGCTCATTGATGGAGGTGGGGGGGAAGGTTAATTGATGGAGGTGGGGGGAAGGTTAATTGATGGAGGTGGGGGGCAGGCTTATTGATGGAGGTGGGGGAGGTAGGACTCGTTGATGGAGGTGGGGAGGGAAGGCTCATTGATGGGGGGGAGGTAGGGCTCATTGTTGGAGGTGGGGAGGGAAGACTCATTGATGGAGGTAGGAAGGGATGGCTCATTAAAGGAGGTGAGGAGGGAAGGCTCATTGATGGAGGTGGGGGAGGTAGGGCTCATTGATGGAGGTGGGGGCATGCTCATTGATAGAGGTGAGGCGGGAAGGCTCGTTAATAGAGGGGGAGAAGGTTCATTTATGGAGGTGGGGAGGGGAGGCTCATTGATGGAGGTGGGGGGAGGAAGGGCTCATTGTTGGAGGTGGGGAGGAAAGGCTCATTAAAGGAGGTGAGGAGGGAAGGCTCTTTGATGGAGGTGGGGGAGGTAGGGCTCATTGATAGAGGTGGGGAAGGAAGGCTTATTTATGGAGGTGGGGAGGGAAGGCTCATTGATGGGTGGGGAGAGAAGGCTCATTGATGGAGGTGAGAGAGGGAAGGCTCATTGATGGAGGTGGGGAAGGAAGGCACATTGAGGGAGGTAGGGAGGGAAGGGTCATTGATAGAGATGATGGAAGGAGGGCTCATTAAGGGAGCTGGGGAGGGAAGGCTCATTGATGGAGGCAGGGAGGAAAGGCTCATTGATTGAGTTGGCGTGGTCCACTCCAGAAGGGAAGCTTTATTGTCTTGGCTTGTCCTTGACAATCTGCTCTCTCCATGGGATGAGAGACTGAACTGAGCTCTTTACCATGATCTGATCAGAAGAAGCAGACAAAATCCCTGGTCTTCTCCATAGGCCATAATCAGTGGGTAAGAGGAAAGCCCCTAGTCCTCTCCAAAAGCCCCTGTGCCAGTTGACAACAGTAGTGCAAAACACCAACGCAAGTAATGGTTTGTGAAAAAGCTCAACTTTTGGGTCGACCACCATTGGAGAAAGGAGGAGAGCCATGTCGGGCTCCAGCATTTATAATAAAACCTGATATATACTATTTATTTATATCCTAAAGCTCTCAGCAGAGGTCATAACAATAGAAACCCAATTAACCTCCTGGTTGCGCAAAGAAAGAGGAGAAGAAAAGGAAAAGTGCAAAAAGCCCGTCTTCATCAGGATACCTCCATGCTCCTTGCCTATATCAACGACTGCAAATATCTGCTCCAAGGGTTCCAGACCTTCTAAAATTTAGTTTATTTATCCTTCAGAATGCTAGCTAATTTTCCATGGTGCATAATCCAAGAAATCTTATTTTTGACGGTAGCATAGGTCATCACCGGGGATTTCCACGCTGGTGCCATAGATATAAGTAAATGAGGTTAAATATTCCTATTCAAAAACATTGTACTCTGGGACAAGCCCACCACATTAGGTACATAGTAACCTTTAGTCTGCATCCCCTATAACAGCAGGTCTTCCCCCTCTCTTCTATATCCACCCTTCCAGTCCCCCCACCCATATACCCCTGCCAGGTGTCTATCTCCCCATCCTCTTCTACATTTTGCCTGCCCCCCCCCCCTTCTCCCAGTTTCCCCCTGCCAAGTCTCATATTTGCACCCACCATTAACACTTTTGTTTCTTTCTCCGCAGTTTGCCCTCATGCAGTATTCTGAAACATTCCGGATTCATTTTGATTTCAACCAATTTTCACAAATAAGAGAGCCGAAACAGCTGACCGGGCCCATCACCCAGCGGAAAGGGGGGACGCATACTTCCACCGCCATCCTGAGGGTGATGTACGTTCCCTGATCGTCTCTCCCATTCCACAAATAGATCTTGTCCTCCTACCAACCGTCCACTGACAGTGATCAACGGCAGGACTAATTCCCAGGCTCCTTATCAGATGTTCGGTGCCGGGGAGGAGGAGTGACCTCACAGTGGTGTTATTTTTAGTGTCTAACGCTCCATGCTGCACCCTGAAAGTACACATACAGTATATTGGTTCTCCTTAACATGACATTGGGCCGCTCTAGCAGCCCATCAGCCAGGGAACAGTCCCCATGCTCTGAAAACCACCATCCAACACAGGCACAGACATGCACACCACAATCCTACCACATGTGGAAAATGGAGACCCAACCACAGTCTAGTCAGAGGGTCACACTGACTATTTTCATTCACCATTTATGCCAGCTGGTGGAGCGGAAGGCTAATGGTTGTGTTTCCCAGGCTCCTTCTTTTGCTTCTTTGATGTAAAACGTTGTTTACCGAGTTTAAGATAGAACTTACTAATGAGTGACTGACTAAAGGAAGTCACTCCACCCTTCCTGAGCAGTGGCTCCTCCCCCTCCCTTATCAGTATGAAGTTTATGTAGACAGAACTAGCCTCAAAGCAGGCGGCTTCTGCTCTGCTGTCTCTGTAGCTATCCCCTAGTGCTCCAGGAATCCCATGTCATGCATTCAATGCTCCATATAGAGTATGGTAAACTGATAAAGCCGCACCTGACTCTGTATGTCTGCTGTGCTCTGATTGGCAGGCAGACCCTCTTTGTGCCAGGGAGAGGTGTCCGAGACAACACCGAGAAGGTTCTCATCGTAATAACAGATGGGGAAAGCATCCGCGATAACACACAGTTCTCTCAGTCCATCGGAGAAGCTGACAGACTTGGAGTTCGCCGCTTCGTCATCGGGGTAACTGAGACTCCAATGATCTTTAACTGTTTTTTGACCAGAGGTCTTTTATATTTCATATCGACAATTTATTTGGTACACTGTTTTAATATTTAAAAAGAAAACTTTTTGTTTATTCTAGGCTGACAAAAAATATTTTTTGATCAAGGTATTTTTTTAATACTGTAAATGTACTGGATGTAGCAATTGCAGGGTTTGACAAACGCTAACAGTTATTATAATACTGTAAATCTGACAATTACAATATTTAACAATCACTATCATTTTTTTAAAATCTTTAACTAAATCTGATAATTACAAGATTTAACAGATAAACACTAACATTTCTCAATACTGTAAATGTATCTGGCAATGGTAAAATTCAACAGATAAACATTACCACATTTTTTTAAAACTGTAACTGTATCTGACAATTACACGATTTAACAGATAAGCACAATAAAATAACAGATAAGCACTGCCAGTTTTTTTTAATACTGTAAATGTATCTGACGATTGCGAGATTTAAAAGATAAACACTACCACTTTCAGGCTGCAGCGCAAACTGCAGGCTTTACTCCTATTTTGTCAGTGAAGTCTTCGTCTGCATGTGAATATTATGTCATCGCTGATATAGTGATCACCTGATCAGGAACTACTCCAATTGGTTCCTGATTCTCAGTGCGCACTAGGTTTAAGAGCCAGCTTCTGCGCAAAGTATTGGCTGATGATTCTCAAAGGGCGGATCTTAATTATTATTCCTGCCACAGGGCATCATGCTGGGGAATGTTAACATACAGGGCAGGAAGGGGTATATAATGAAGTGTTAGTCATGCTAATCCCATGGCTTAAGAACTTTCCTAGTCACTGATCACTCTCTCTACCCTCACCGCATACTGTACGTATTTGTATAAAGCTAATCATATGACCCGCTCTGGTCTGACCATCCTCTCATTGGTCTGCAGGTGGGAGATGCCTTCAATAAACCCAATGCCTACCAGGAGCTGGTGACTATCGCCTCCCCGAAGGCTGAAGATCACCTCCTCCAGGTCAGTGACTTCTCCATCCTTCAAAATTTCCAGAGGACGCTGCAGGAGAAAATCTTCGCCATCGAAGGTAACAGACTTAAGAGGAGTGATTTTGAGCAGGTTAAAGGAGAACCCCGGACTCATGTGCCAGGAGTGCCCTGTAAGCCCAAAAATACAGCCTGGCCTGCCAAATCCAGAGGACCCAGATCAGGGCTTCTACTTCATCATTCAACCCCAGAGATCTGGGCTATAGGAATTGGATTTCCCTATGTACCTATCACCCACACATCCTATTACTTTATATTCAGAAACACAGTCACCCTATATCAATATTCCAAGATGGATCAGAGCCAGGAAGAGGTTATGTGTCCAAAGGCTGGCCCCTGAATTCTACCATTATACCACTTACTGCCTCCGATTACTTCTCTTATATACAATCCAACAAACGCACCAAACATCCAAGAGTTTAATGATAGAAACGGTTCATAGCAGAAAATACAATCCAACGTGTTTCAGGGGTATATAGACTCCGCCCCTTCATCAGGGCTCACATAAGTAGATACCAGATCAGTGTGTACTGGGGTTTCTGCTTGGAACAGTTTCAAGAGGCAGATTACCAGATCTAACTGGTATCTGCTCTTCTGAGTCCATTAATCCCAGTCTAAATTCCTGAGCCCTGATGAAGGAAGAGTCTGGCCCCCTGAAATGCGTTGGTTAAACCAATTTTGTCATTAAAAGCTTCGGACTCTTGAATGTTTGTTTGCCGCTCTCATTGGACCCTATATATGAGTGTCCACCCGTTTTGGGGAGTTAGTGTGCCCAGTGATAATTTGGTGGACTCATCGAGAATCTGTATCCAGCATTCCATTTTTATTTGTATTTGGTGTAATTCCTTCTCTGTATCTTCCCTGTATTTACCTTTCTCCGCTCCCTTTCTTGGCTCATCTCTCATATTCACAACCCTCACCCTTTGCTCTCTTCTACGGCTCCCTCCTCTCCACCCTTTTCTTCATCCTCCATCGCCTCCTCCTCTCCACCCCTCTCCATCCTCTATGACCCTCTCCTCTCCACCCCTCTCCATCCTCTATGACCCCCTCCTCTCCACCCCTCTCCATCATCTATGACCCTCTCTTCATCCTCTATGACCCTTTCCTCTCCACCCCTCTCTTCAACCTCTGTGACCCTCTCTTCATCCATTATGAACCCCTCCTCTCCACCCCTCTCTTCATCCTCTATGACCCTCTCCTCTCCACCCCTCTCTTCTACGGCTCCCTCCTCTCCACCCTTTTCTTCATCCTCCATCGCCTCCTCCTCTCCACCCCTCTCCATCCTCTATGACCCTCTCCTCTCCACCCCTCTCCATCCTCTATGACCCCCTCCTCTCCACCCCTCTCCATCATCTATGACCCTCTCTTCATCCTCTATGACCCTTTCCTCTCCACCCCTCTCTTCAACCTCTGTGACCCTCTCTTCATCCATTATGAGCCCCTCCTCTCCACCCCTCTCTTCATCCTCTATGACCCTCTCCTCTCCACCCCTCTCTTCTACGGCTCCCTCCTCTCCACCCTTTTCTTCATCCTCCATCGCCTCCTCCTCTCCACCCCTCTCCATCCTCTATGACCCTCTCCTCTCCACCCCTCTCCATCCTCTATGACCCTCTCCTTTCCACCCCTCTCCATCCTCTATGACCCTCTCCTCTCCACCCCTCTCCATCATCTATGACCCTCTCTTCATCCATTATGACCCCCTCCTCTCCACCCCTCTCTTCATCCTCTCTGACCCCCTCCTCTCCACCCCTCTCTTCATCCTCTATGTCCCTGTCCTCTTCAACCCTCTCTTCGTCTCTTTATTCTCTATTGCCCCCTCCTCTCCACCCCGCTCTTCATCTTCTATGATTCCCCTCGTTTCCACCCCTTTCTTCCTCCTCTATGATCCCGCTCCAATCCTCCCCTCTCCTCATCCTCTTTGACCCTGTCCTCTCCCCTCCTCTCTTCCACTCCTCTCTTCATCCTCTATCACCCCCTCCTTCTCTTTCTTCATCCTCTATCACTCTTTTTTGTTCTCTTGTTCCCAGGTACACAGGCTGCAAATGGAAGTTCTTTTCAACTTGAGATGTCTCAGGAGGGGTTCAGCGCAGTTCTAACGCCGGTAAATATGGATTGAGCGCTCTCCTTTCCCCTTGCTGCCGTTCTCAGCACATTCCCATTCTCTGCTGGGACCCCAAAACTTCCCCCACAAAGTCTCAGCCTCCCCCATACACACATTGCTCCCATTCTGCCTGTATGTGTTCCCTAATTGTCAGCTTGTGGCGTTGTCCACTCTTTCGGAGGGGTTTGAGGGTGTTTTTTAAACAATATACTTCCTCTATCCTTTCATGTTTATAATTACCCTTTTCTGCAACACCAACTGGTGGAATCGTTATGTGCAACTTGGATTACACCAAATCAAACAAAGTCCCAAAGTCCCTGTATGGGGATCAGTAGACAGAGATCCTGCACAGCCCTCCATGGTGTCCCCCCACACTGACCAGAAATGGGGGGGGGGGCAGAGTTCTTGGAATGTATGCCAGGAAGTCCCTATAAGGGACCCCATGTGGACAGCATAGGTGCTATCCAAACCAGCCATTCCTGTGACTGAGACCTCAGGAATAATCATGGGGGTGTAGCTGGGAGATGTCCAGACAGAAGAGGAGACACCATACCGCCTTCGTTTAGGCTTCCAAGTTCCTTCCAATGACCCTGAAAAGGTAATTTGACTCTTAAAATGTTACTGATTTTACTAGAACTGCCATTGTCCCTGGAAATGTAGTATCTGGAGCCAGAGTAGACCATATACCTACTATGGGGCCCTCAAGCAAAAGAGGGCTCTTGCCTATCTCATTACAACTATTCAATAATAGTGGTAGCATTAGCCTATGACAAATATATTGGAATAGGAGGAATCCGTGGATTGTTCGGGAATCTCTATAGGATTGCTGTAATGGTATTTAGTATTCTGTATCACTACAAGAACTGGTTTTGAGATGGATAATGGAGAGACAAGGGGCCTTATCCATATCTCTATGAGATCCCATTATACATACTGTACATTATACTTTGTTATGACTTGAATTAATTAGAAAGGATCATAGTTACAATGTGGGGTAGTTGGAGTACAATTTTAAACTGCCTAAGGTGCAGAGATGAGGTGCCCATGAGAGGGGATAATGGACCTCCAGGCCCTGAAGCCTGGAACTGTCTGTTTGAAACAGAAGGTTGACGTAATGATGTATGAATTGTGTTCTAAGATGGTAACTCTGCACCTACTGTATATTTGATGGCAATAGACCCGTCCTAGTAAGCCGATTGGTTATCCTGTGTCATCGTAATATCCAAAAGCCGTGCCAGCAATAGGAGGTGACATTCACAATCACAATTACTGAATAAAGCTTCCATCACCACGAAGATCTTGGTTCCACTTTAATACCTTCTTCTCCTTCACAGAGAGGGCCGATCCTTGGGGCAGTAGGTGCTTATGATTGGTCTGGAGGGATATCCCTGTACTTGGACGGTCAGCAGAATGGCACCTGGATAAATGCAACAAAGGATCGTAAGGACATGAAGGATTCTTACATGGGTGAGAAAACCAGGGGTTATAGAGCTGTACCGATGTTATGAGTTTACAGTGTAATGTCAAATAATTAATTAACTTGTAGGGGGGTGCAGCTGCACCACCTCAGTTGTAGAAACAGAATTGTATTATAGTTAAAGTTGAACAACTACCCAGTGGGAAGACAACAAAATGTTGCAGCGAAAAGTAAAGCAGTAGATCTCGGGTGCACCGAAAGCGTCTTCCATGGGGCGTCTTCCACGGCAGTCCCAGCCCAAACAGGGAGGCTTTCAGGAAGGATGGCATGTCCCTTTTCTTTCCCTACTCATCTGGAACCTCTCCCTGCCACTAATTACTGTCCCTGACAGAGGAATGACCTGTACCCACAGGTGAAATGCACACCAAGCCTGGGACCCAGGGTCTTAAATGGACTCTGCCTGACCCAAGATGGCCCCTAGAGTCACATTGGGAGCCAGCATCCAATCGGATAGCTCCCCCAGTGACCCAGGAAACCATAGGGGGACCGTGTTTCTCTTGACTTCCTCTCCCTCTGTCATTTCGCTGTGCTTGGGCACCACCTGCAGTTGAGAAAGTAGATTGCACCTGCCTACAAACTATCATGGATGACTTTTGAAATCCTACAAATGGTATGAAACGTGTAATCTAAGGTTTTTGGGTGTTTTCGTCAGCTTGTGGCCTTAGGCTGTAAGCTCCAGGCCTTTACCCTTTGGCAGGGTGACATATGGCGCTTTTCCACTGCATGGAACCGAACGGTTCGGCTCGCTTTTGTGCTTTTCCACTGCTGGTACTGCATGGTATGGTGTAGGAACGGTTCGGTACGGTACGGTATGGCAGCGCTTTTCCACTGCATGGAACCAAACGGTACGTCTCTCAAAAACAGTACCACCTCGATTGTGGTTCCAAGAGGTACCATACCCGGTACCATATCCCACAATCCTTTGCATGCAGTCACTACTAGCCACTGATTGATCAGAGAATCCCACCCACCCCGTTGTTATCCCACCCAGTTAACTTTAGTACTACTTTAGTGGAAAAGCAAACCATACCGTACCGTACCGAACCGTTCCAACACCGTACCATGCGGTACCGGCAGTGGAAAAGCAAACCGGGCCAAGCAGGGCAGAGTAGAGCCGAGCCGGTACTTGCAGTGGAAAAGTGCCAATAGTGCGGTACAGGGATCAATTTTTCGTGTTTTGGTGCACGTGTAAAATGATAAGTTTTGAATTACTGCACTATTACTCTTCTCTTCTCTGTCTACAGGTTACGCAGTCCAGCAGGTGCAGTGGGACACATTGGCCATTGGTGCACCAAGACACCAACATCTGGGCAGTGTCTTCATCTACAAGAATAACCCAAGAACTTTGGAGTGGAGCCAGGTGGCTGCATTCACTGCAAACAAGGTGACAGAGGGGGGCATAGGAGGGTGGTTCAAAGGTTGGAGAAGTAACGGACCACAGATACAGCTACATGCATTGACACAACTTTTAAGAGATGGAGAAATTGATGAGATTGTCAAAATGTTTCTGGGAATGGATGGGAAGAGAGCAACGAGTCTCATTTTTGGGAAGACGTTCACATACAGTTTCTTCATTTGTACAATCTGTCTTCTTAGATTGGGTCGTACTTCGGGTCGGTGCTGAGTGTTCTCGCTTTGAATTCCACACACTCTCTTCTTGTGGTTGGGGCCCCAACGTATTACTCTCAAGAAGCTCCAGGCGGGCGGGTGTACCTGTGTCCTGTCACCGAGGTGAGGCCTAGGCTGCTAATCAGTGATGTTTCAACCCTCCGTGTTTATTTGATGATAGTCAGGGGTGACGATTTCAGTAAGTCAGTTTTATCTGATGAATAGATCAGTTTCATTGAACCTTCTGCCTCTTTGAAACTTTAACAGTAATTATCTGCAATCCTTGTTTCTTCTTCCGCCCCATAACACTGAAAAGAACACCGAAGCCCACTGTGGCCTCCTGAGAGTGGACTTCAAGTCTTAATGCCCCATTTGTTATAAGAATAAATGAGACATCCAGAGAGTTGACTTCAAGTCTTAATATTCTAATTTATTATAAGAAGACCATAGCCATGTACCCATTCATTTTTCTGCAACTTTGGAGGCACCAAATGTATGTTCTTCAACCTCAGTTATATTCTGAGAACCCAAATTCATCCTCCATGGTTTCAAGAGTTTTCCATGACTGCTTATATTTGTGTGTGGATTCCTCCAAAGCAATGTGTACCTGTGATGGCCCTGGTGCTCATAGGTCTGCATTCAGTCAATTGATGACAGTTTACCAAGCTAGGTTAATACTGAAATGCTCAAATTTAGGCACAAAGGAATTCTATGAGATCTATGAAATTGTTTCGGTTCCCCTATTTTTAACTACCTCATAATAATCACTGGTAGTTTTCAGCTCCGATCCTTTCTTGTTATTGTTTAGGTCAGGAACTTTTGGCACCCCAGAGGACCATCTGTCACTTTGACATGTCCAGATACCCTCCAAGGTGACCCCAACCAATCTGTAGGTCATTTCGGTTCTGCCATCTCTGTTCTACCAGACATGACTGGAGACAATCTACCAGACCTGGCAGTTGGTGCCCCGTGTGAGGACAACTATCAGGGGGCTGTCTACATCTTCCCAGGTCAGGATGAGAGCTTCAGAACTTCATATATACAGGTACCTACTTTTTCATCCACTGGTATGTATAGTGAAAACTGAAAGTGATGATTCTATTCAGGTGTCAGTTACCCTTTGTGTCTGCTCACATAGGTTGGCTCTCTGTTGATAAAATAATGTTATGTCAAGTTCTTTTCTTCTGTTGTGTTTTCATTTATGGTTCCTTTCCTTTCTACAGCGCATTTCTGGTCGGCAGGTCAGTAGTGGCATCAAGTACTTTGGGAGGTCACTGACTGGAAATCTGGACATGACGAGTGACAATCTGCCAGATCTTGTGGTGGGAGGTGAAGGACGAGTCTTGATAGTGAGGTGAGAAGACAATGAAAATAGTTATTAGATCTATATTATCCTGGTGTGACCTCGTCGCCTTCACCAGATCATCACCTATGGCCTTTACTGTATGTCATCTATGGTGGCTTCCCTGGATTGCCAGGCACAGGTCCATGGGACAGTATGCCCATCACTCTCTCCAAGATGAAAAAGTCTGGCCATACACATTACTCAGAAATTCTAATGCCCTGTACACACGTACAGATTATCTGCAGACTTTTGTCTTCAGATTTACCTTTTCTATGTAGTGCAAGGGCCTGCCGGATTGCATACAAATTGAAAGTGTTTAGGTTTGACCTCATATTATATGGTTTTGGTAAGTCTGCAGACAAAAGTCTGCAGATAATCTGCACGTGTGTACGGGCATTAGAGTTGACTTTCATCTATCACATCTGGGTGTCTTAGCATTGGAGGGTAACCTGCAGCTAAAACTCACCCCTGTTTGTTTCTGTCCAATCACTGCTGTTCTCCTAGGAGTTATCAGTGCCCACAATGAGGGGGCAGAAATTGAATGTTGGATTCCCCAATGCTATATATTCTTGCCATGGAAATGCACCTTGCATGGTGTTGCTTTCATCTGGCTCAGCTGGTGCAGGAACTCTGACCTCAGAGTCAACTCAAATCCTCTCTGTACCGCACTGTACAATCAGCCTGTATACGGGGTAATTCTACATCCAGGAAGAACTAATAATCCCTCATTGTACAAGTTGTGGTACCATGCTGTTTGTCTTATACAAAACCTCTGTAAATAACCATTTGTAATCTCTGACTCATATGTAGGTCTCGCCCGGTTCTGGGTGTCTCAGTTCGCATGACCTTCGATCCTACTGAGATACCCCTTACGTTCCACGAGTGCTCAGATCAGCGCAAAGTGGGGAGTGTGATAAAGCTCACCGTCTGCTTCATCAGCAACAAGAAAAACACCAAGGCAACAGGTGAGCCAGGGGATGGCGGGAGGTGACAGGAAGAGTCGTCACTTCCTTGAACAATGGCTGCTGCATCCAAACCTCCCGAGGGACTAACCCAACACAGAATTGTTAAACACAGCAGATTAGAAATTTTCTATGGGGTATTGTTTGTCTAAGTAGTTATTGAGCACTGTGTACAAAGAGAAGGGAATCAAGGTGTCCATGAAAATATAGATCAGGGCTCAAGGTTTAAGCAAGAAAGGTGGTCAGGTGGAAAGAGCTAGACAAAGAGGACAAGGCAGTCAGAAAGGTGTGCACTATCCACAACATTCCCATTACTATCAAAACCTTTCCTTGTCCCATCAAAACTGACCAACGTACCATCAAAACCATCACCATACCATCCAATGGTACAAGGGATAGTGCCCTGTGCCATCCAAAACATATCCTGTACCACCCAATCCAGACCATCTGCCTTACCATCCAAAGCCTCTTACATTTCATCTAAACGATCATCCCCTGTACCATCCAAACTATTCTCTGTACCATCAAAACTGCTTGGCATACATTTTAAAACCATCCCCTGTACCATCCCAAACCATCCCTGGTACCATCCAAATCGTCTCCTGCACCACCTAAACATCCTCCACAACATTCAAACCATCCCCTGTACCATCTTAACATCCTCCAAACCATCAAAACCAACCCTGATACCTTCCAAACCCTCTCTTCTACCATTTAAACATCCTCCATAACATCCAAACCATCCCCTGTACCATTCAAATCATCCTCCGCATCATCCAACCCATTACTTGTATAATCCAAACCCTCCCCTGCATCATCCAAACTATCCCTTGCTATCATGCAAACCTTCCCCTGTACTATCCAAACTATGACTAAAACAATCCACACCATGACCCGTGTCATCCAAACTATCCCTTTTACCATCTAAACCATCCTTGTTACCATCTAAACATCTTCCCATACCGTCCAACTATCCCCTGTTCAATTCAAACTATCTCTTGTATAATCTATTCTAAACTATGACTTGTAATATCCCAACCTTCCCCTGTATAACCCAACCCATCCCTTGTACCATCCAAACCATTCCTTGTACCATCTAAACCATCCCTTGTATCACCCAGTCTATTCCTTGTACCATCCAAACCATCCCGTGTATCACCCAGTCTATTCCTTGTACCATCCAAACCATCCCTTGTCTCACCAAGTCTATCCCTTGTTCCACCCAAAGCATCCCTTCTATCATCCAACCTATCCCTTGTACCATCCAAATCATCTTCTGTATTACCCAACCCAACACTTGTACCATCCAAACTATCCCTCATACCATCCAAAACCTCTCCTGTATCACCCAACCCATCCCTTAAACCATCCAAACCATCCCTTGTACCATCCAAACCATCTCCAGCATCACCCAACCAATCCCTTGTAAAATCGAAATCATCCCGTGTTTTACCCAATCTATCCCTTGTACCTTCCAAACCATCTTCTGTATCACCCAACCCATCCCTTGTACCCTCCAAACCATTCCTTGTACCATCTAAACCATCCATTGTATCACCCAGTCTATTCCTTGTACCATCCAAACCATCTTCTGTATTACCCAACCCAACACTTGTACCATCCAAACTATCCCTCATACCATCCAAAACCTCTCCTGTATCACTCAACCCATCCCTTAAACTATCCAAACCATCCCTTGTACCATCCAAACCATCTCCAGCATCCCCCAACCCATTCCTTTGTAAAATCCAAATCATCCCTTGTTTTACCCAATCTATCCCTTGTACCTTCCAAACCATCTCCTGTATCACCCAACCCATCCCTTTTACCATCCAAAACATCTCCTGTGCCATCCAAACCATCCCTTGTATGACCCCAACCTATCCCTTGTACCATCCAAACCATCTTCTGTATCGCCCAGTCCATCCCTTGTACCATCCAAACCATCTCCTGTGCCATCCAAACCATCCCTTGTATGACCCCAACCTATCCCTTGTACCATCCAAACCATCTCCTGTGTACCATCTAAACCATTTCCCATATCATCCAAACCATCCCACATATTTTGGGTGCTATGGATGCGGCTGTCTTTGTCACAAAGTTCTGAGTTAGGTCCATCAAGTCTCACTATACGGGGACTTGAGTGACACAATTGTGCTGAAAGGAAGAGAAGGACCAGACTCCAGTCACTGGGATGAAAGAATACTTAGAGGGCCTAAGTTGGAACCACAAGCACCTCTATAGGATTATAAATATATTACAGGTAGGGCAAAGGTTGTTGGACTCCTGGGCAAACCGCTACAAAAGCAGTTAAAAATCATATATAATTACCACTTTACCTGCCAATAAATATGCAAGTTTGTGCAGCCGGTCCTGTGATTTGCCCATGCCTTCCACACAGCACATTCAGGAAGATCACCTTGCTGCTAATTGGACAGAGGGGATGATGGGGTCCAATGAGAAGTAAGATACTGAGCCAGGAAATAATTGTGTATGAATCACAGGACTGTCTGAACAGGATTGCCAGTCCTTTAGCTGGAAAAGCAGCAGCAATCTATGCATGGAAGTCATTTGTTCAGTCATTTGCTTTACATCTCACATTCTTTCTCAGTGGAGAACTTTGGTCAGGTGACATACTCTCTCCTCCTGGATGCTGGTCGCACCAACCCTCGAGCCCTCTTCACCGGTGCTGGGCGCTCCCTCAACACCACCAAGGGTCTTCTGCCAGGGGAAGTGTGTGCAGACCATTCCATCCGGATTCCCGTGAGTACCTCTCTATATGGAGACAAAGATAGATAAGAAGGTCATGGTTCTCACTCATCCTGTCTCCATGTCTAGGAGTGTGTGGAAGACCCTCTGTCCGCTCTCCGAGTCTTGCTCGATTTTGCCCTTGTTGGAACTCCTGTGCTGAGTGAGGACTCTCCTTCTGACCAGTCTGCAGAGGTACGGAGGTCCCAAACGCTACGTGCGGCATTACCAATCGCAGACCTTGTTATGTACCTTTAGATCTTTCTCTACAGGTCCCATTTCAGAAGAACTGTGGTGGTGACGGGGTATGTGAGGACAATCTGAGCCTGAAGATCACCTTCACAGGGTGAGATGGAGGCCCTCATTCTCTCAGTAGCTTGGCCGATGAATGCGTTCACTGTTGGGTGGTTTGGGTGTCTGGAGAAAATCGATGTTACCATCTAATTCCTCTATCTAATAGTGTCAGCCAGGTGGTGGTTGGAGTGACTCTTGAGGTCAACGTGATGGTCTCGGTGAAGAATGAAGGTGAAGATTCATACAACACACGAGTTCTCATCCCCTTCCCCTCAGGCCTGTCATATCGCTTGGTGTCTGGCATTGAGGTAATGGGGAGCTGTCTCATCTCCGCCTCCTCTGTATGGTGGACAGTTGTTATAATCGAATTTTATTTGTTTTGTAGAGCAACAAGAAAGTGACAGTTTCATGCGCCTCTCTGGAGGGTCAGAGAGTGGTGAACTGCGGGGTTAACAGACCTCTCCTGAGACCCAACACTACGGTAAGAGAAGAGAGCCTGCAGAGAGGGTACGAGGGAGTGTGAGAGGGTGCTAGAGGGTGTGAGAGGGTGCTAGAGGGTGTGAGAGGGTACGAGGGAGTGTGAGAGGGTGCTAGAGGGTGTGAGAGGGTGCTAGAGGGTGTGAGAGGGTACGAGGGAGTGTGAGAGGGTGCTAGAGAGTGCGAGAGGGTGCTAGAGGGTGTGAGAGGGTACGAGGGAGTGTGAGAGGGTGCTAGAGGGTGTGAGAGGGTGCTAGAGGGTGTGAGAGGGTACGAGGGAGTGTGAGAGGGTACGAGGGAGTGTGAGAGAATCTAGAAAGTGTGATAGGGTTTGAGAGAGAGTGCTAAGAGATGCGAGAGGGACAATTGGTAGAGTATCAGTTCTGGGAACAAAAAGGGATATCAGTCCTTGCAGACGTATATGATAGAACACATATGTACTCTTTTTCAGATATACAAATGAAATATGATATACCACATACCTCATTATATAGATACCTACAGTTGCGACATGCGTTACAAGCGCAATTTGGAGTTTTGGGACCTGGGATCTAGATATCCAATGATTGTCCCAGGGCCCTAAAGGATTAATCTCTAAAACATATGCACATTTAACCAGCTTTAATTCAGGAATGAATCCCTTGGCAATAAGAACAAAATGGCAGGAAATAATTCCCAATTTAGTCATATCTCTCTCCAAGTAGACTTTATGCAATGCAAAGCATTGCATCTCCTAAATGTTTGAGATGCAGCGCTAAGCGGGCAGACTTTATACATATTATGTGGTTTTGTCCAGTGATATCAAGATTCTGGCAGGAAATAATTCAAATATTATCCTCTGTCCTGAATATGCCTGTACCTTTGACCCCAGAAACCTGTTTGCTGGGTATATTAGATGAAATAACATGGTCTAGATATCACAAGATAATGCTTAGAGAAACGCTGTTTATGGCAAGGAAAACAATCACAGTTAAGTGGATTCAAGTGAAGCCCCCTGCTGTTAAAGCGGAGTTCCGGGCACAAAAACGATATTTTTTTTTTGTGCCCGTCCGCTAGTTCAGCCCAACCTGAAAAGGAATTGGATAGTTAGATTTTTTTTTTTTAAAAACTCACCTTGTAATTGACGATCGTAAATACTCACCTATGACAGCTTCCTCCCTCGGAGCCGCGGCTCACCCCGTCACTTCCTGTCTCGCTATGATTCCTGGGAGCTGAACGTCATAGCTCCCAGGAATCAATGCGCCGCACCGGCCCCGCTCGTCATTTCCGGGCGACGCCGCATTCCCCTGCTAAACAGCTTCTGGGCATGCCCAGAAGCTGTTTAGAAATGCGGCGCCGCACCGGAAGTGACGAGAGGGGCCGGTGCAGCGCATTCTGGGACACGAAGACGCGGAAGAAGACGGAGAAGAGGACCGCGCCGGCTTCAGCTGCCCACAACCGAGATGGAAACGCTGTGGAAGAAAACTTCTAAGTAAGTATTTCTTCTAAAAGGTAAGTGCGAACCGGGACAGATCAGAGGCTAGCCATTGTGGAATGTGCTAGCCCTGACTGTCCCGGGGGTATGTTCAAAAAAAAAACGATTCTCTGCCCGGAACTCCGCTTTAAGAACTGGATAAGAGCGGTAAATCAGATTTTACCATTTGAAAAAGTATTGTATATGCATAGAGGATGCTCAACGAAATATTATAAAATTTGGGATAATTGGAGTCAATCAACATTAACCAATGGTTGAATATAAGGAGATAACTAAGAGGATATAGAGGGATGCCGATGCACATAGTATGATGAGGAAATAAATCTATGAATGCAATGAAGCAAGGGGTTGGGGCACACCAGGACAACGGCGATCAATTAAGCTAAATGGATATACCTTGGCATAAAGAGATTATGAATACTAAGTAAACAGATAATTATTTGGATATTGTATAATTTTTTTATTTTATATTGTTTTGTCCCTTTGTTGAAAGGACGTTTGGAATGTTCGTTTTTATGCACATATTGAAAGAAAAAGAATTAAAAAAAAAAAAAAAAGAGATGCGAGAGGGGTCAAGAGAGAGCGAGAGGGTGCTAGAGTGTGAGAGAGGGTGCTAGAGGGTGCTAGAGTGTGTGAGAGGGTGTGAGAGTGAGCTAGAGTGTGAGAGAGGGTGCTAGAGGGTGTGAGAGGGTGCTAGAGTGTGTGAGAGGGTGTAAGAGGGTGCTAGAGTGTGTGAGAGGGTGCTAGAGTGTGTGAGAGTGTGTGAGAGTGTGTGAGAGGGTGTAAGAGGGTGCTAGAGTGTGTGAGAGGGTGTAAGAGGGTGCTAGAGTGTGTGAGAGGGTGCTAGAGTGTGAGAGAGGGTGCTAGACGGTGTGAGAGGGTGCTAGAGTGTGTGAGAGTGTGTGAGAGTGTGTGAGAGTGTGTGAGAGTGTGTGAGAGTGTGTGAGAGGGTGTGAGAGGGTGCTAGAGTGTGCGAGAGTGTGTGAGAGGGTGTGAGAGGGTGCTAGAGTGTGTGAGAGTGTGTGAGAGGGTGTGAGAGGGTGTAAGAGGGTGCTAGAGTGTGTGAGAGGGTGCTAGAGTGTGAGAGAGGGTGCTAGAGTGTGAGAGAGGGTGCTAGAGGGTGTGAGAGGGTGCTAGAGTGTGAGAGAGGGTGTGAGAGGGTGTAAGAGGGTGCTAGAGTGTGTGAGAGGGTGCTAGAGTGTGAGAGAGGGTGCTAGACGGTGTGAGAGGGTGCTAGAGTGTGTGAGAGTGTGTGAGAGTGTGTGAGAGGGTGTGAGAGGGTGTGAGAGGGTGCTAGAGTGTGCGAGAGTGTGTGAGAGGGTGTGAGAGGGTGCTAGAGTGTGTGAGAGTGTGTGAGAGGGTGTGAGAGGGTGTAAGAGGGTGCTAGAGTGTGTGAGAGGGTGCTAGAGTGTGAGAGAGGGTGCTAGAGTGTGAGAGAGGGTGCTAGAGGGTGTGAGAGGGTGCTAGAGTGTGAGAGAGGGTGTGAGAGGGTGTTAGAGGGTGCTAGAGTGTGTGAGAGGGTGTGAGAGGGTGCTAGAGTGTGTTAGAGGGTGTGAGAGGGTGCTAGAGTGTGTGAGAGGGTGTGAGAGGGTGCTAGAGTGTGTTAGAGGGTGTGAGAGGGTGCTAGAGTGTGAGAGAGGGTGTGAGAGGGTGCTAGAGTGTGTGAGAGGGTGTGAGAGGGTGCTAGAGTGTGAGAGAGGGTGTGAGAGGATGCTAGAGTGTGTTAGAGGGTGTGAGAGGGTGCTAGAGTGTGAGAGAGGGTGTGAGAGGGTGTGAGAGGGTGCTAGAGTGTGTGAGAGGGTGTGAGAGGGTGCTAGAGTGTGTTAGAGGGTGTGAGAGGGTGCTAGAGTGTGTTAGAGTGTGTGAGAGGGTGCTAGAGTGTGAGAGAGTGTGTGAGAGGATGCTAGAGTGTGTTAGAGGGTGTGAGAGGGTGCTAGAGTGTGTGAGAGGGTGTGAGAGGATGCTAGAGTGTGTGAGAGGGTGTGAGAGGATGCTAGAGTGTGTTAGAGGGTGTGAGAGGATGCTAGAGTGTGTTAGAGGGTGTGAGAGGGTGCTACAGAGCCTAGAGAGTGTTTTGCTATGTAAGAGAGTGCTAGAGTGTGAGAGCAATGAACACTAGGCAGAAAGAAAAGGCTACAACAGAAAGAACCAGGAGACTGATTTATATCAAATATGATGTTTTCATGTCAGAATAACCAAGCTATGTAACTCCGGCACTTCACCTAAACGTAAACTGTTGACCTTTTATACTAATCGTAAACCTCAATGTAACCCTGACCCTAATTACAACCCCAGCTACTAATTGTCCAGCTCACAACTACACCCTCAACCCAAACCATCATTCTTATTTCCAGGTCTGACCATAACCCTTATCCCCCAACCTAACACTAATTCTCAATTCTTAACCCTAAAATAACTCCCTAACCCCAACCCTCAAATCTATCTCTAATGCTAACACCCAAATCTTCAAAACTAACACTTATCCTGAAAACCTTCAACCAGCATCTTTCAATCTTCTAAACCTCATTTAGGACTCTTCAAACTTTTTAAAACAAAGGGTCGGTTCACTGCCCTCCAGATTTTAGGGTACCAGACTGTGGCCATTAGGGGTAGAAATTGTCATGGTGTTGGTGGGAGTAAACAATGCATCTTTGGTATCATAGGGAGGAATAGTGCCCCATCATTGGTATCAGAGGAAGGAATAGAGCCCCATCATTGGTTTCAGTGGGAGAAATAGAGCCCCATCATTAGTGTCAGTGGGAGGAATAGTGTCCCATCATTGGTGTCAGTGGGACGAATGGTGCCCCATCATTGGTGTCAGTGGGAGGAATAGTGCCCCATCATTGGTGTCAGTGGAAGGAATAGTGTCCCATCATTGGTGTCAGTGGGAGGAATAGTGTCCCATCATTGGTGTCAGTGGGACGAATGGTGCCCCATCATTGGTGTCAGTGGGAGGAATAGTGCCCCATCATTGGTGTCAGTGGAAGGAATAGTGTCCCATCATTGGTGTCAGTGGGAGGAATAGTGCCCCATCATTGGTATCAGTGGGAGGAATAGTGCCCCATCATTGGTGTCAGTGGGAGGAATAGTGCCCCATCATTGGTGTCAGTGGGAGGAATAGTGTCCCATCATTAGTGTCAGTGGGAGGAATGGTGGCCCATCATTAGTGTCAGTGGGAGGAATAGTGCCCCAATCGTTGGTGTCAGTGGGAGGAATAGTGCCCCATCATTGGTATCAGTGGGAGGAATAGTGCCCCATCATTGGTGTCAGTGGGAGGAATAGTGCCCCATCATTGGTGTCAGTGGGAGGAATAGTGTCCCATCATTAGTGTCAGTGGGAGGAATGGTGGCCCATCATTAGTGTCAGTGGGAGGAATAGTGCCCCAATCGTTGGTGTCAGTGGGAGGAATAGTGCCCCATTATTGGTGTCAGTGGGAGGAATAGTGCCCATCTTTAGTGTCAGTGGGAGGAATAGTGCCCCATCATTGGTGTCAGTGGGAGGAATAGTGTCCCATCATTGGTGTCAGTGGGACGAATGGTGCCCCATCATTGGTGTCAGTGGGAGGAATAGTGCCCCATCATTGGTGTCAGTGGAAGGAATAGTGTCCCATCATTGGTGTCAGTGGGAGGAATAGTGCCCCATCATTGGTATCAGTGGGAGGAATAGTGCCCCATCATTGGTGTCAGTGGGAGGAATAGTGCCCCATCATTGGTGTCAGTGGGAGGAATAGTGTCCCATCATTAGTGTCAGTGGGAGGAATGGTGGCCCATCATTAGTGTCAGTGGGAGGAATAGTGCCCCAATCGTTGGTGTCAGTGGGAGGAATAGTGCCCCATCATTGGTATCAGTGGGAGGAATAGTGCCCCATCATTGGTGTCAGTGGGAGGAATAGTGCCCCATCATTGGTGTCAGTGGGAGGAATAGTGTCCCATCATTAGTGTCAGTGGGAGGAATGGTGGCCCATCATTAGTGTCAGTGGGAGGAATAGTGCCCCAATCGTTGGTGTCAGTGGGAGGAATAGTGCCCCATTATTGGTGTCAGTGGGAGGAATAGTGCCCATCTTTAGTGTCAGTGGGAGGAATAGTGCCCCATCATTGGTGTCAGTGGGAGGAATAGTGCCCCATCATTGGTGTCAGTGGAAGGAATAGTGTCCCATCATTGGTGTCAGTGGGAGGAATAGTGCCCCATCATTTGTGTCAGTGGGAGGAATAGTGCCCCATCATTAGTGTCAGTGGGAGGAATAGTGCCCCAATCGTTGGTGTCAGTGGCAGGATTAGTGCCCCATTATTGGTGTCAGCGGGAGAAATAGTGCCCCGTCATTGGTGTCAGTGTGCGGAATCGCACCCCATTGTTGGCATTAATGGTCATATTGGTGGAAGGAAAAGTGCCCCAAGGGACATATGAAGGCAAGCAAAGACCCACCTCCAGCCCCCGAACCGCAATTTGGAGACGACTGCCCTAGAGGAACCATTGAAATCATTTTAAGGTAGTGGGAAACCCAATTAAATAAAACCAATTTTTTTGAGGGTCAATGAGAAGAATGCCCCCCTTACAGTAATGGTCAAAATGCCACATTTAGCTATAAAAAGCCATTGTATGTGACATTGGCCCCAGATCAGTGTTGGTACCATCAAAAAGGAGGTCAACCAGCTACAGCTCCTGGAACCCCTAGCAACCTCTGTAGGAACACTGGTTGTGAATGGGAGATCTAGACCAACAACCTAATCCCCAGCTTTTAAATTACAGCAATCCACAACACTTAATTTATCCTGAAACGCCATGCCTCAACCCAACCCTCACCATACACGGAACCCTCAAACTTTACCCCCCCAACCCTCACCATACATAGAACCCTCAACCTAACCCCCAACCCTCACCGTACACAGAACCCTCATCCTAACCCACACTCTTAAAAAATTCAACTCTGTCAACTTGGCCCTCAGTATAACCCTCAACCTATCCCTGGCCCCTGATCCCTCAACCCAACGCCAAAATAAAAACACTGCAATGTAGTGCTGATCTGAAAGAATGGCGAGATACAAGCTAGTGATGGCCACAATGCCCATGACCCACCAGTGAGAATCGTTCATATCTTCCCCTCCCTTACACCTCTTCTCGGTCTCTTCCAGGCCATCTTCGTGGTTGGTTTTCACGTTTCACAGACAGTTGACCTGGGGAAAACTCTGATATTGGCAGCCAACGTGAGTAGGTAAGTCAGCACTGGGACTGTGTGGGAGGGACAGACCTGATGTGTCACCGCCCTGTGAGATCAAAGGGCAGGAAAGTTTGTGCAGGCCTCATCTGCTCTGCTGTTCCACCATCAATTTACATCAATTTGTAAAACTTGTAGACAGGTTGCCAATCCTTGGTTAGTCAGTCTACCTGGCTGCCAAAGTTGGGAGGAAGGGGTTAATGCTCGTGCCACCTTCCCTTGTGTTTGTGGGTTTTCCTCGGGAGTCCAGCCTCCCTCCTGTGTAATATAAGGTTCAGAGGCCTGGATCCTGGGGGGGGGGGGGGGGCATTGCCACATGTTGTATTTGGTCTGCCAAAAGTTCAGTCAAGTTGTTTACTCTGCTCAAAGTCTGGTCTAAAGGTACTCTCAAGGGGTGCATGTGGGGTCCTGGCATATTTCTCTAAGGAACCTGGGTGTGGAATAGAACATAGGGGTTGGTGAAACATCACTACAATAAAAAGGTTACATTGCAAAGAAGTTGCCATGGGTAACCAGGTGGAAGAACAGCAACCAGTCACTGGTGTGGTACCTGAATAGGTGACAGGTCCTCCAGTAGTGAGGGGGTTTGGTGTCAGACTTCCTTTCATAGCGTTCGGTCTCAGTCAGTCATCAGGAGCAGATTAGCGTTACGGAGGTCTATGCCTGGTCACTTGGTACAGAACGAGGAGGATTAATTGGAGCATGCAGAAGGTCTGTGCTATGTGCTCGGCAGGACTCCATTCTTTTACTTGGAGTGAGGTAACAGAGGTACATTAACTGGTGGAGTGGGCATAGGCTTCGCATGTCCCTTCTCATGCAACATACATGTTCACCAGTACAAGTGTGTAGGACATGGGACAATATCTTTGGAAGAACTCCACATAGAACACTACACACAAGTGCCTCATCTCTGAGATTGGGGGACTACATTCATGTTTGACTTTCACGTGACCGTGGCCCTCGCCTGGTCCCCGGCATTGGTTGGCACGCCTTTGGGCAAGGTGTTCCCTCTGTGCTGGGACAAGCGACCCCATTTATTGACTGGCATAGCCCAAAGAACCCCCCCTGGGGCAGGACTCCACACTTGTCACCAGAACATGGAAGACATGTCACTCCGCCTACCCTTACAAACTGCCAGGAGGGTCCCCAGCAATGAATCACATGAAAGCGAGGTTCTGTTCTAAAGTCACCTACCAATGGGAACACAAGGCAGGTCCATAGAGGAGACAGGCACTTCCTTGCTGTCCCTCCGGAGCACTATGGGGTGGAGGCAGAGACAAGTGAGGATATCGACATAATAGAGGGCCCCAGATTACAGGGATTTGGGGGGGGGGGGGCCTCTAGAGAGGATTCACCATCGCGGCATACAGGACCATTCTGGAAGAAAACCTGATGGAGTCTGCAAAAGACCTGAGACTGGGACGGAGATTTGTCTTCCAACAAGACAATGATCCAAAACATAAAGCAAAATCTACAATGGAATGGTTCACAAATAAACATATCCAGGTGTCCAAGTCAAAGTCCAGACCTGAATCCAATCGAGAATCTGTGGAAAGAACTGAAAACTGCTGTTCACAAACGCTCTCCATCCAACCTCACTGAGCTCCAGCTGTTTTGCAAGGAGGAATGGGCAAAAATTTCAGTCTCTCGATGTGCAAAACTGATAGAGACATACCCCAAGTGACTTACAGCTGTAATCGCAGCAAAAGGTGGCGCTACAAAGTATTAACTTAAGGGGGCTGAATAATTTTGCACGCCCAATTTTTCAGTTTTTTATTTGTTAAAAAAGTTTGAAATATCCAATAAATTTCGTTCCACTTCATGATTGTGTCCCACTTGTTGTTGATTCTTCACAAAAAATTACAGTTTTATATCTTTATGTTTGAAGCCTGAAATGTGGCAAAAGGTCGCAAAGTTCAAGGGGGCCGAATACTTTCGCAAGGCCCTGTATATGGCCTTTTTGTGCATTACTTTTAGTACGCTCTCTGGTGGATAACTTAGTTACCGTTGTCTAAGGTTTCTTAAGTACTTCTAAGCTTGCTTTTTCTGTTGTCTCGATCAGTGATTACAGACGAGTTCCCACCGATCGAATGATGTCCTCATCTCAGCTGAGTGTCCGCTACGCCATCTATGTTACCATCAACAGGTGAGTAAAAGATGAACTGGAGGAGGGAATCAGATGATGGAGGAAGGTCATTTCAATCTGACAAGGGTTGGACAATCTGAATACCCCATGTAGTCTTCTGGAACATTTTTGGCCATAGACAGGACTGCTCAGGTTTTGGTGGAGTTACTCTTTAGGCTGTTCTTAGGGGAGGGGCAGGCACCCCTTAGGGTGCTAAAATAAAAGTCACAGCTCATCTTGGGGAAGACAAGAAAGATTGGATGAGGGTTGTTGTCAGACTTCGTTCTCCTACAAGTGTTGTCATCTGGGACCATCTGTAGCTCCCAGGAGACATCAGGTGGATCGTTGGGGGTTCCTTTGTTTCTCACCGGGCTTTAAAGATGCAATGCCAATATTTTGAGTTGTCACCAGAACTAAAGCAGAGGAGCAATTTTCTGACACTTATTCTGGTGATAACTGTCTCAAGCTGGATATACATTGAGTGTTTTTCCTTCAACCAGCAGCTGATTGAATCCTGGTTTTCCAGCAGGACCATTCAACAGAAGCCGGTTGCACAGACAGATCTACAAATTCAGCTGGAACACAATAGGCTAGGTGGGACTTTAAGTGAGACCCCAGCAGGTAGTGCCCAGCGTCTCCATCCCTGTATCAAGAAAAAAAGGAGGTTGAAGGATTATAAGAGGTGCATGGAAGTCAGCCAGCCCCCAGTCTGATGTACTCACCCCCCAGTCTGATGTACTCACCCCCCAGTCTGATGTACTCACCCTCCAGTCTGTCACCAACCAAGTAGACCTGTCTCATGATACAAAGAACAGGGGTTTAGTTGACACACATTTGAAAACGCATGTGTAAGCTGCAGAGCCACGACACGGCACCCTGTTTTATCTGCAGTCCTAACACTTCCTAATTTAGTGTCTCCACACTGGGAGCACATGGCTGCTAATGGATGGATGGGGGAACAGGTGGGAGGGAGACAGCCCAACCTCCCCCAACCCTCATTTTTTTCTTGATACAGGGATGGAGACGCCGGGCACTACCTGCTGGGGTCTCACTTAAAGTCCCACCTAGCCTATTGTGTTTAAGCAACCAGGGATGGAGACGCCTTGCCTACAGCTTGGTGCCTCATATAAAGTCCCACCGTGCGATTTTCGTGCATTTTTGGTGGATGCAGTCTGATTTGACCTTATTTTTTCCGTAAACAGAGATGGAGACCAATAGCATGGCCTGCTTGTCTCACATAAAGTCCCAAGGAAATTAGGGATTGAAAGGCATTGTGCTTTACAGGCCATGCCCCATATATAAAATTCCTACTTGTCTTTATTCTGCATCCACCAAGGGGATGGAGGTGTAATGCTTCTCAGCTGGTCCTTTCCAGTTTGTACCATCGTTACAACTTAGTTATTTGAGTTTTTAGACAACAGACCAGTCATGGATGGGGTGGGTTGGGGGAGGTTTGGGCTGTCTCCCTCCCACCTTTTCCCCCATCCATCCATTAGCAGCCATGTGCTCCCAGTGTGAAGACACTAAATTAGGAAGTGTTAGGACTGCAGATAAAACAGGGTGCCGTGTAGTGGCTCTGCAGCTTACACATGCGTTTTCAAATGTGTGTCAACTTAACCCCTGTTCTTTGTATCATGAGACAGGTCTACTTGGTTGGTGACAGACTGGAGGGTGAGTACATCAGACTGGGGGCTGGCTGACTCTTATGCACCTCTTATAATCCTTCAACCTCATTTTTTTTTTACAAATTCAGCTAGTTCTTGCTGAGCCAGTGACATTTCAATAGGTATATAAACCCAGCTTCAGAGGGCATTTATCTTAGGGACTACTGGTCTCAGGAGATTTGGAGACCCACCATTGTGCTGATTACTGTTCTCCTTGCTGGAGAGTAAACCATACCTGAGGACCTGCAGTGCAAGGATCTCCCTGCTTCTGCTGCATCCCTTCTGATGGGATCTGTGCTTCCTCCACCTCTGTCATGAACCCACCAGTCATCAAGGGGGCAGCTCTGACATGAGGAAGGAAAGTCCTCTGTCATGAACCCACCAGTCATCAAGGGGGCAGCTCTGACATGAGGAAGGAAAGTCCTCTGTCATGAACCCACCAGTCATCAAGGGGGCAGCTCTGACATGAGGAAGGAAAGTCCTGCCTCCTCCAAAGTGGCTGCCTCCACACACAGATACCGTGCAGAAAAGGGCATGGTAAGTCAGTAACGGGCTGAAGATCAGCTGCAGGGAGGCCAGACAATACTGGTGACTGAAGTCCTCAGACTGACGTTTTAGGGCACAAGTTCCATAATTCAGTTCCTCAAAAGAAAGGGGGGGGGGGGCTTATGGCGCTTTTCCACTGCATAGAACCGTACCGGCTCGGCACGCTTTTGTGCTTTTCCACTGCGGTACCGCATGGTATAGGGTCGGAACGGTTCGGTACGGTACGGTATAGGTTTGCTTTTCCACTGCATGGAACCGAACGGTACGGTACGGCTCTGAAAAAACAGTACCTACTCGATTGTGGTTCCAACAGGTACCAAACTGGTACCATATCCCACAATCCTTTGCATGCAGTCACTACTAGCCACTGATTGGTCAGAGAATCACACCCACCCCGTTGTTATCCCACCCACTTAACTTTAGTACTACTTTAGTGGAAAAGCAAACCTATACCGTACCGTACCGAACCGTTCCGACCCTATACCATGCGGTACCGCAGTGGAAAAGCAAACAGGGCCAAGCAGGGCCGAGTAGAGCCGAGCCGGTACTAGCCGGTACTTGCAGTGGAAAAGTGCCATTAGAGGATGGCACTAGGTCCTTTATTTTTCCATGAAAGGGGGTATTTGCATTTGCTTTTAGAAGAGTACTGCCAGTTCAAATGTGTAATCTGTCTATGGAAACCCATGTCATGGTATCTGACTGCCAGAAAGGGACCTTCTTTGGATGGGATCATGGAGGGGTGGGTGTCAGAGGTGCCCCGTACCCCACAACTCACACTCCTTGTCTGTGCTTGTTTTAGTCTTGAAGAGTCCAGCAAATACCAGAACTTCTCCAACAGTGACAACAGTGTCTCCACCATACAGCACATCTACAGGGTATGACTATGACAGGGTGAGGGACTAAAACCTTATCCAACAGCCTCCTCCATGTAACCACAACCCCCTTCTTCACGTCCTCAGGTCATTAATCTGGGCCAACGGTCCCTTCCTCTCACCATCATCTTCATGGTTCCAGTGAGAGTGGGGGAGACGTCCATCTGGGAGACGAGGAACATTACCAGTTCTGAGGTAACTACACCGATCACAGAGGTTGTCACCGCTACTCGACGCACCTCCAATATCTCATTTCTAGAGTCCATAGCTTCTTCTCTAGTCTGGGTCTGCATGTTAGGTAGCGCACTCAGTTTTCCTGATGAACACGCTCCATCTAATTATAGATCATGTAACATGTTAGTATACTGTTTCCAGTCAGTCTGATCTGTAGCCCCTAGATAAGGTAGTGGGGTGAAGGGAGACCCCAGATAAGTTATTAGGGAGAGAAGGACCATGGATGAGGTAGAGTTGGGATAGGGATTTCAGATGACACAATGGAATGCAAGGTGAGCGCCTTATGAGCTACTAAAAGCGAGGTCTTAAATGAGGTAATGGGGTGAGGAGGGACTCCAGATGAGACTAGAGGGTGGGTGAACCTCAGAGGAATCAGTGGGATAAAAAGGGGCCCCAGATGAGGTAATGGAGAAGGTAGGCTCAAAGATGGGATAATGGAGTGAGGGAGCATTCCAGGTGAGACAATAGTATGTAAACTTCTGGAGGGGATGATAAGGAAATATATCCAAGAGTTTGCTAAAGAGAACATCCTCATCAGCAGTAATCAGCACGGGTTTACCAATGGGCGTTCTTGTCAAACCAATCTGTTAACATAGTTACATAGTTACATAGTTTGTGAGGTTTAAAAAAGACATCCGTCCATCCAGTTCAACCTATGATGTGTGTGTGTTTATGTCAATAGTACATTGTATACCCCCTGTATGTTGTACATTGTATACCCCCTGTATGTTGTACATTGTATACCCCCTGTATGTTGTACATTGTATACCCCTGTATGTTGTACATTGTATACCCCCTGTATGTTGTACATTGTATACCCCCTGTATGTTGTACATTGTATACCCCCTGTATGTTGTACATTGTATACCCCCTGTATGTTGTACATTGTATACCCCTGTATGTTGTACATTGTATACCTCTGTATGTTGTACATTGTATACCCCCTGTATGTTGAACATTGTATACCCCCTGTATGTTGTGGTCTTTAAGGTGCCCATCTAATAGTTTTTTGAAACTATCAATGCTCCCTGCTGATACGACTGTTTGTGGAAAAGAATTCCACATCCTTACTGCTCTGACAGTGAAGAACCCCTTACGTACTTTAAGGTTAAACCGCCTTTCCTCTAGTTTTAGTGAGTGGCCACGTGTCTTATTGTATCTCCTTTCTCTGAATAGTTTGTTCCTTATGCTAGGGTCACCAGTACAGTATTTGTACATTGATATCATATCCCCTCTCAATCGTCTCTTCTCCAGAGAGAATAAGTTCAGTGCTTGTAGTCTTTCCTCATAGCTGATGTCCTCCATTCCCCTAATTATTTTTGTTGCCCTTCTCTGGACTTTCTCCAGTTCCAGCACATCCTTCCTGAGGACCGGTGCCCAGAACTGGACAGCATACTCCAGATGTGGTCGGACCAGAGTCTTGTAGAGCGGGAGAATAATCTCTTTATTTCTGGAGTGAATCCCCTTTTTTATACAACCCAGTATTCTGTTGGCTTTGCTTGCAGCGGCTTGGCATTGCATGCCACTGCCAAGCCTGTTGTCTACCATTCTACGAGGAGGTGAGCTGTGACCTGGATAGGGGCAGACCAGTGGATGTGGTGTACTTGGATTTCGCTAATGCGTTTACAGTTCCCCATAAGCGCTTAATTTATAAAATAAGGTCTGCAGGCATCAACCGCAAGGTTTGCTCTTGGATACAGAACTGGTTAAAAGGGCGTGTCCAAAGGGTGGTAATAAACAGCGCATACTCAGACTGGTCTGAGGTAGTAAGCGGGGTCCCCCAAGGCTCAGTCCTGGGACCGACCTTGTTCAATTTATTCATAAACAGCATTGAGGACGGGATCAGGAGTTCGTTATCAGTTTTTGCAGATGACACAAAATTGGCCAGAGCAATAACTGCACAGCATGAAGCAGATATCCTACAGAATGACCTGGACAAAATAACAGAGTGGGCAACGACATGGCAAATGAGGTTTAATGTGGAGAAGTGGAAGGTTTTGCACTTGTGGACTAAAAACATAAAAGCACAATACACGTTAGGAGGGGAACCCTTGGGGGAATCAAAAATGGAGAAAGATCTGGGAGTCTTGGTTGATGATAGATTAGGCAACAGCATGCAATGCCAAGCGGCAGCTGCCAAAGTAGCAGAATATTAGCATGCATAAAGAAAGGGATGTATTCCAGAGATAAGACTATAATCCTTACACTTTATAAAACTCTGGTCCGACCGCATCTGGAGTATTCTGTCCAGTTCTGGTCACCAGTCCTCAGGAGGGATGTGTTGGAGCTGGAGAGAGTCCAGAGAAGGGCAACTAAACTAATTAGGGGATTGGAGGACCTTGACTATGAAGAGCGTCTACAATCCCTCGATTTATTCTCCCTGGAGAAGAGACGCCTGAGGGGGGACATGATAGCAATTTATAAATATCTCAATGGTGATCTCAGCATAGAAAAAAAAAAACTGTTCAGTCACAACGCATGCATGAGGGCATACAATGCGATTAGAGGAGAAGCGTTTTAACCTCAAGCTGCGCAGGGGTTTTTTACAGTAAGGGCAACAAGATTGTGGAATTCTCTACCACAAGAGGTGGTTTCTGCGGGAAGTATGGTGGCTTTTTAAAGACTCTTAGATGTACATCTCAAGGATCAGAACATTCAGGGGTATGAGAGATGATTACAGCCACACACACCTACACAGGGGGAACTGGATGGACTATTGTCTTTATTCAACCTCCCCTACTATGTAATAATGGAATAAAATGGGGCCCCAGATGCAGTAATGGAGTGAAGTAGTACCCCAGGTGAGAAGGAACTCTAGACGAGACAGTAGGGTTCAGGGAATCCCATGCTCGGCAGTGAGATAAAAGGGGACCCCAGATGAGGTAATGGAGAACATAGGCTCATTAAGGAGGTAATGGAGTGAGGAAGTATCCAAGGTGAGACAGTGGGGTGAGGAGGGACCCCAGGTGAGACAGTGGGGAGAGGAGGGACCCCAGGTGAGACAGTGGGGTGAGAAGGGACCCCAGGTGAGACAGTGGGGTGAGAAGGGACCCCAGGTGAGACAGTGGGGTGAGAAGGGACCCCAGGTGAGACAGTGGGGTGAGAAGGGACCCCAGGTGAGACAGTGGGGTGAGGAGGGACCCTAGGTGAGACAGTGGGGTGAGGAGAGGGATCCAACATGAAGCACTGTGGTATTGGTGGACTCCAAATGAGGCATTGGGGTGAAGACCTATCATGTGCCTCTTTTTTTTCCAGCCAGACCTCTCCACCTGTACTGAAGCCAGAGAAACCCCCGGAGTGGAGAACTACCAGGAGATCCTGGCAAGAACACAAATTCTGGTAAATGAATGGAAACCAAATCTCAGTGTCCCTCCTGAATGATGTTCTTGGATCTTTTCTTTGCCCAGCATGGTCTCTTCTGCCCTCCACATCCCCGATTTCCTCTCTTGGGTTCTCCTCTGGAGCACTCTCCTCTCTTATCTTGTGATCCCCAAATCTTCTCACTCTTCTCTCCCCAGAACTGTTCTGTTGGTTGGTGTGTCAGGGTGGAGTGTCAGATCCCGAATCTGGAGGTTCAGAGTTCACTAAGCTTTACAATCAGTGGATCTGTGACCAAAGAAGCCGTCACTCAGGTAGGTACAGTCTACAGGTAGATCCACATTCTCAAAGACACAATAAATATGATTGGTCCTTCTTGGGGAAAACCTTAGGCCTCCAATTGCCCTGACTGCCATACATACAATGTTGTAGCACACTTATATAGGCAGTCCTGGCACTGTGCCATCGAGGCTTCTCCTCCATCCTTGCCCCCCCCCCCCCCTAGACACTTCCACACATATGTCCGTACAAAAGCCTCCAACCCCCCAGATATGTCCATACAACAAACAACCTCCACCCCCCCCCCCCCCCCCAGATATGTCCATACAACAAACAACCTCCACCCCACCCCCCCCCCAGATATGTCCATACAACAACCTCCACCCCCCCAGACACGTGCATACAATGTCCCCCAGACTTGTCTATGTCCTGACTTCCTTCTCTCTGGTCTCAGACAGGACAGCAGAAGATTTCCCTGCAGACATCGGGGGAGATCAGATACGATACGCAGACCTACGCCCACATCCTGGAACAGAACACGCGCTTTGTCCGGACCCAGGTACTCCCCTCTATCACAGTTCTATTCTGGGTGGGAAATTGGAGCCTGGAGGTCATCTTTATAAGGACGGTACCCTCCGATGGGGGTGCCAGTTCTGGGGCAGAGCTCATCTCTACCACCGCCACCATTGCCTGGGACCGGCTGGGAGAGGATGATGGCTCCTAGGATGGTAATGGCGGTTCTGAGAGATTCAATTTAAACAATGAGGAAAAATCTCTTTGTGTGTTTCAGACACAGACGACCCTGGAGATCCATGTGGAGTACAACTACTACCCCATCATCATCGGCAGCAGTGTGGGGGGGCTGGTGCTTCTGGCAATCATAGCGGCTGTCCTCTATAAGGTAAGACAGATTGGTCGGAGTAATGAGTGTGACCCATCACCGAGCCTTCGTGTGTGTGTATGTGTGTGTTTGTGTGTGCGTGTGACCCATCGCCGAGTCCTCCTCCTGGGTCCAAAGCAGGTTTGAGGAATGCATCTGTCTGACCCGGCTGGGATCTCATCAGTCAGCGCTTTTCATCAGCCTGCCAATAATAATGCGCCACCTACTGGAGGGTGCAGAATGCACATAAAAAACTTTTACATCATTCTTAGCACAGTGCTGACACCTGCTGGGCACACATCACATCACCACTGGCAGAGTACAAAGCCCCCAACCTACACAGTGCTGCCACCTGCTGGACACACATCACATCACTGCTGGCAGAGTATAGAGCTCCAACCTACACAGTGCTGCCACCTGCTGGGCACCCATCACATCACCACTGGCAGAGTACAGAGCACCCAACCTACACAGTGCTGCCACCTGCTGGGCACCCATCACATCACTGCTGGCAGAGTACAGAGACCCCAACCTACACAGTGCTGCCACCTGCTGGGAACACATCACATCACCGCTGGCAGAGTACAGACCCCCAACCTACACAGTGCTGCCACCTGCTGGGCACCCATCACATCACCACTGGCAGAGTACAGAGCACCCAACCTACACAGTGCTGCAACCTGTTGGGCACCCATCACATCACCGCTGGCAGAGTACAGAGCCCCAACCTACACAGTGCTGCCACCTGTTGGGCACCCATCACATCACCGCTGGCAGAGTACAGAGCCCCAACCTACACAGCACTGCCACCTGCTGGGCACACGTCACATCACCGCTGGCAGAATACAGAGCCCCAACCTACACAGTGCTGCCACCTGTTGGGCACCCATCACATCACCGCTGGCAGAGTACAGAGCCCCAACCTACACAGCGCTGCCACCTGCTGGGCACACGTCACATCACCGCTGGCAGAATACAGAGCCCCAACCTACACAGTGCTGCCACCTGCTGGGCACCCATCAGATCACCGTTGGCCATGTACAGAGCCCCAACCTTCACAGTGCTGCCACCTGCTGGGCACCCATCACATCACTGCTGGCAGAGTACAGAGCCCCCAACCTACACAGTGCTGCCACCTGCTGGGCACACATCACCACTGGCAGAGTACAGAGCACCCAACCTACACAGTGCTGACACCTGCTGGACACATCACATCACTACTGGCAGAGTAAAGAGCACCCAACCTACACAGTGCTGCCACCTGCTGGGCACCCATCACATCACCGCTGGCAGAGTACAGAGCCCCCAACCTACACAGTGCTGCCACCTGCTGGACACACATCACATCACCGCTGGCAGAGTACAGAGCCCCAACCTACACAGTGCTGCCACCTGCTGGGCACATCACATCACCGCTGGCAGAGTACAGAGCCCCCAACCTACACAGTGCTGCCACCTGCTGGGCACACATCACATCACTGCTGGCAGAGTACAGAGCCCCAACCTACACAGCGCTGCCACCTGCTGGGCACACATCACATCACCGCTGGCAGAGTACAGAGCCCCAACCTACACAGTGCTGCCACCTGCTGGACACATCACATCACCGCTGGCCGAGTACAGAGCACCCAACCTACACAGTGCTGCCACCTGCTGGACACACATCACTGCTGGCCGAGTACAGAGAACCCAACCTACACAGAGCTGCCACCTGCTGGGCGCCCATCACATCACCACTGGCCGAGTACAGAGCCCCAACCTACACAATGCTGCCACCTGCTGGACACACATCACATCACCACTGGCAGAATACAGAGCCCCCAACCTACACAGTGCTGCCACCTGCTGGGCACACATCACATCACCGCTGGCAGAGTACAGAGACCCCAACCTACACAGTGCTGCCACCTGCTGGGCACACATCACATCACTGCTGGCAGAGTACAGAGCCCCCCAACCTACACAGTGCTGCCACCTGCTGGACACACATCACATCACCGCTGGCCGAGTACAGAGCCCCCAACCTACACAGTGCTGCCACCTGCTGGGCACCCATCACATCACTGCTGGCAGAGTACAGAGCCCCCAACCTACACAGTGCTGCCACCTGCTGGGCACACATCACATCACTGCTGGCAGAGTACAGAGCCCCCCAACCTACACAGTGCTGCCACCTGCTGGACACCCATCACATCACCGCTGGCCGAGTACAGAGCCCCCAACCTACACAGTGCTGCCACCTGCTGGGCACCCATCACATCACCGCTGGCAGAGTACAGAGCCCCCAACCTACACAGTGCTGCCACCTGCTGGGCACATCACATCACCGCTGGCAGAGTACAGAGCCCCCAACCTACACAGTGCTGCCACCTGCTGGGCACACATCACATCACTGCTGGCAGAGTACAGAGCCCCAACCTACACAGTGCTGCCACCTGCTGGGCACATCACATCACTGCTGGCAGAGTACAGAGCACCCAACCTACACAGTGCTGCCACCTGCTGGGCACACATCACTGCTGGCAGAGTACAGTGCACCCAACCTACACAGTGCTGCCACCTGCTGGGCACACATCACATCACCGCTGGCAGAGTATAGAGCTCCAACCTACACAGTGCTGCCACCTGCTGGGAACACATCACTACTGGCAGAGTACAGAGCACCCAACCTACACAGTGCTGCCACCTGCTGGACACACATCACATCACCACTGGCAGAGTACAGAGCCCCCAACCTACACAGTGCTGCCACCTGCTGCACACACATCACATCACTACTGGCAGAGTACAGAGCACCCAACCTACACAGTGCTGCCACCTGCTGGACACACATCACCACTGGCAGAGTACAGAGCACCCAACCTACACAGTGCTGCCACCTGCTGGACACACATCACATCACCACTGGCAGAGTACAGAGCCCCCAACCTACACAGTGCTGCCACCTGCTGGGCACACATCACATCACCGCTGGCAGAATACAGAGCCCCCAACCTACACAGTGCTGCCACCTGCTGGACACACATCACATCACCGCTGGCAGAGTACAGAGCCCCCAACCTACACAGTGCTGCCACCTGCTGGACACATCACATCACCGCTCGTAGAGTACTGCTATTACAGTATTATAAAGCTTGTACACCATCCAAAGATTCTTCTATGTAGGACCCAAAATAACTGCTGAGATAAAATCAGTTGGCTACAACTGATTTGTTCTGGTTAGTCAGTCTAGGGAAACAGATAAGACATGCATTGATACATAGACAGTACAGTATACATGACAAAAAAATATCCCCCCCCCCTCATATGTATACACAGGGAGAGGATAAAACATTACCTCATATGTTCAGCCAAATTGGATTTTTAGTTTTTGTGGGGAGAGGAGGAAGGATTATCTCCCCTATATCAGGGGCCCCATTAGAGAGATTTCCCCCGACTTCCTGTACTGGTGACAACATTTTATCACACAGGAAGTGAGGGGAACTCTGCAACAAGACCCCAGATTTATTATCAGATCCGAGGGGACGGCTGCAGAATGGAAACAAAATGGTCAGAATAATTGTCAGAATAATAAAATACAAATTATTTGAGACGGGATGACATGACTTTAGACGGGGATCACCTGACTTTATAAACACGTCACACGGCACGGAGCACTTCTATATTAAAGGGGATTTTATTTCCAAGCCGATTCTCATATTCGGCCAATCACAAGCTCTGACCCAAATTTAAATTTTCCTGCAAATGTTTAACTCCAGAATAACCGACTGTCTCCCCTCCCCCAAGGTCGGCTTCTTCAAACGTCAGTATAAGAACCTGCTGGAGAACCCGGAGTCGGGACCGGAGGGCGCAGAGCAGCCTTCTATGGATACAGCGAGCGGCTGAACCGCGGAACGCGGAATGAGGAGACGGCGGAGTGAAGAGGCGGAACGTTCTTCAATAGAAAATGTTCTTTATTGTTATTCAGTTAGGTGCAAAAATAAGCTTTATATCCTGTACAGAGGGGAAGACGTTATATAGAATCACAGTCAGGCACCGCGGGGGAGGAGCAAGCAGCGCTCTTCTGATTGGTCAGTGCAATGTGCGGGGGAGGGCTTGGGAAGCGTTATATTTGTCCAACTTTAATACAAAGTGCGCATAATAAAAGGAAACGGAATCCACCCCGGACATCGTAGTGTCGCCTTTGTTTTTCGGGGATCTCGCCCCCCTAAAACCTGCATCTGTAGTGATAACTGCCCGAAAAACGGTGGACGACCCAATTCTTTACAGACACATTGCTGCAGTGTGACCCCAGCGTTGGGGGGGGGGGGGTCCGCTCTCTGATTGGAGGAAATGATATGCGACCATCACATTTAGTAAAAGATGATGTGATTGGCGGATACGCCAACGCTAGGACGGCCAATCCGGTTATCCTTACAGACCGGAATCTGAATATCATCATTAAATTCTGGCTGTGCACACTTCCTTATGAAAGACTCATATCCCCTCCCCCCTCATATAGCTGTACAGTGTCTAAGACTGAGAGCCCCTCCCCCGAGGTTCTACAGCTGTGGTTCCCCAGCTCCTGGGTGTGCATAACTGTACCCAACAAGCGAGGAATGTATACAAGGTCAGGGCTTTGGTTACTTGGTGGTGTTATGTGCACTCAGGAGCTGGGCAGCAGCTCGGTATCAGAATGAGCTAAGGCAGCAACTATCAGACCCTGAGGGGGGGGGGGAAATGGGAGGACTCTGTGCTCCGACTCCCAGCCCCAAAGTGGTCTTCAGTCTCAGACTAAATATAAAGCAGTCCTATGCAGTGGAGGGACGGAACATTCAGATTGGTTCTTACGTCCAGACGTGACAGGTTCTCTTTCTATACATAATGCCTTATGGAGTTTGGCAGGTGAGGTCTATACAGTACAGCGACCTCTGTAGGGACTGTGGGACAGTGCAGGCTAAACCACCGCAATGGGTGAGCTGGGCTCCATGTTCCTGTATGGGGGGGTGGATTGGGGCAGGCGAACAGAGAGCGCCTCCTACAGGACACAGGCAGAATCCTACGAGGGAAGTGCCCCCTACAGGGCACAGGCAGAATCCTACAATGACAGCGCCCCCTACAGGGCACAGGCAGAATCCTACGATGACAGCGCCACCTACAGGGCACAGGCAGAATCCTACAAGGACAGCTCCCCCTACAGGGCACAGGCAGACTCCTATGAGGACAGCGCCCCCCTACAGGGCAAAGGCGGTGGTGGTCCATTCCTAGATTGTTCCCGTATAAAATGCATTGAGGGTCTATATCACAATTCCCATAGTGGTTAACTCTTCTTCTCAGTCAGTGATCCAGTTCCTCCAGGAAGGGGGGCCCCGGGCCCTCAGCAGCACCTCTTTACGTGAGGCTTCTTCTTGGTCTTGGTTATGGTGACGACCTCGTTGGGCCGCAGCCTGGCTTGGCTCTCCTTCTTCATCCTCAGGACCAGCCGGGTGACGGACAGGAACATCTGCGGGAGACAGGAGGAGGATGTAAGTGGGGGGGAGGGGCACCGATAAGAAACGGAAGTCTGTATACCTAACAGCGCCATTGTCACCCTCCCACTGACCCACCATAGCCTGCGGTGTGATCACACGCTTAGGCACCCGGTCATGTGATCAGACGCCAAGGCACCCGGGTCATGTGATCAGACGCCAAGGCACCCGGGTCATGTGATCAGGCGCCAAGGCACCCGGGCCATGTGATCAGGCGCCAAGGCACCCGGGCCATGTGATCAGGCGCCAAGGCACCCGGGCCATGTGATCAGGCGCCAAGGCACCCGGGTCATTTGATCAGACTCCAAGGCACCCGGGTCATGTGATCAGACTCCAAGGCACCCGGGTCATGTGATCAGACTCCAAGGCACCCGGGTCATGTGATCAGACTCCAAGGCACCCGGGTCATGTGATCAGGCGCCAAGGCACCCGGGTCATGTGATCAGGCGCCAGGCACCCAGGTCATGTGATCAGGCGCCAAGGCACCCGGGTCATGTGATCAGGCGCCAAGGCACCCAGGTCATGTGATCAGGCGCCAAGGCACCCAGGTCATGTGATCAGGCGCCAAGGCACCCAGGTCATGTGATCAGGCGCCAAGGCACCCGGCCATGTGATCTTTGACAGAGCTCAGATTAGCTGAGCAGATCATGTGACCTGTGCAGCATTTCTGTTACCAGTCAGGATAGAAATATGGGGGCTGCTGACGTTATTCTAGAGGTGCCAGCCTTGGGGTGTCATCCTGATCCATAGAGAGCCAGGACAGGAATTTGCCATCTGGCATTTGATGGTTGGTGAAGAAAGGATGAGGATGGCAAGCTTAGAGGTTACACCATGGCAGTCTCCATATTCCACTTTATACCCCCCTCCATTCCTTATGTCCATCCCAACACATAATAACAGAATCATTGAGTCAGTAGCAGACAATGACTGGGGGGGGGGGCGCTATAACCAATGAGTGAGAAGGACATGCTGCATGGAGGACGTGGGGGCTCTGCTGGACCATGCTACAGGTGGGAAGGTCAGGGGGGAGGAAGGAAGATTTTCCTCTGCACACAGCCAACTTCCTGCCTACAGACGGGTCGATTACAGAGTGACATAAAATGGGGTTAAAGAGGACCTGTATGATCGATTGCATGCAGCGAATGTTAGGCAGACATTTATAGAGTAATGAAAGCAGCACATTATCCCCGGGGTCACTAGAAGCCCGGACTACACAAACACACATTGTCCAGTCTCCGCTCTGAATAACAATCAGCTGTTTCCTCCCCCGCTGTACAGAGACTCAATAATGGCCCCTGTGTCCCCCATCCCCTCTTCTCTGAATACAGAGGAGCGGGCCCAAGACACATGCCGGGCCGGTTCATCCTCCCAAACTTTATCTATACACAACAGCCAAAACATTGTCCGCAAGAACCTGATGGTGAACCTTTATGATATGCCCTTGTACCATCCTCAGGATAAAAGTCTCATTGGACGAACCATTAGATACGTTTATCTCAGACGGTACATCCATCATACATATTCATCAGATCTGCTCAGAGATTCTGGAACCGCTCAGTGTAAAGGAGATTTCCATCTCCACCATCAATTAGTTGATGACCCCAAACATCAAACACAGGAGGCAGAATTCTACCCTCACCTCTTCTACATTGCGGTTCTCCTTGGCGCTTGTTTCATACAGCCGCACTCCCATCTGCTCACTGAACCTCTTGGCGTCCGCCGTCTCCACGTGTTTCCGAGACGGGTCATCGTCTTTATTACCCACTGTGGGAGAGAGAGAGAAAAGGTCATAAGAGTGCAACAAAGTGCCTCAGTGCTGGCATTCCACAGGTCAGAGACCATGGCATACACAGCGAAGAATGGGTAGGGGGGGGGTGCTCCATGGTGAAAAGGGCAGCAAATTGACCTACATGAGGAATTAGCCTCAAAACACAGGGAAATCGATCGACGCCTTATGAGAACCTCAAAACACCGGAAATGGGGCACATCCAGCTGAGGAATAACGTTCAGAATAAACTGGAAGGTGGTCAGATCTGGATGAAGAGACACCTCTGAGAACCGCAATAGATTGGTAAATGGTCAGATCTGGATAAAGTGACCCCTCTGAGAACCCCAATACATTGTTCTCCATCCAGATCTGACCACTTCTCAAAGTACGGAGGGTCTCAGAGATCTCTCCATCCAGATCTCACCATCCCCCAATGTATTGAGGTTCTCAAGAGGTTGAGAAGGTTCTGAATAAACTGGGAGATGGATAGATCTGGATAAAGAGACACCTCTGAGACCCTCAATACATTGGAAGATGGTCAGATCTGGATGGAGAGACACCTCTGAGTTATTGAAGTTTTCAGGGATGTCTCTCCATCCAGATCTCACTACTTCCTTTGTACTGAGGTTCTCAGAGGTGTCTTTCCAACCAGATCATACCATCTCCCAGTGCACTGAGGGTCTCAGAGGTGTCTCTTCATCCAGATCTGACCATCTCTCAGTTTATTCTGAACCTTCTCAACCTCTTGAGAACCTCAATACATTGGGAGATGAGATCTGGATGGAGAGATATCTCTGAGAACCTCCGTTCTTTGAGAAGTGGTCAGATCTGGATGGAGAGCAATCTATTGCGGTTCTCAGAGGGGTTTCTTCATCCAGATCTGACCATTTACCAATCTATTGCGGTTCTCAGAGGTGTCACTTTTTCCAGATCTGACCACCTTCCAGTTTATTCTGAACCTTCTCAAACGATTGAGAATCTCAATGCATTGGGAAAGTAGGCAGACCATAATAGAGAGACATCTCTGAGAATCTCAATACATTGAGAAGTGTTCAGATCTGGATGGAGAACAATGTATTGGGGTTCTCAGAGGGGTCTCTCCATTCAGATCATACCACCTCCCAGTGCAATGAGGGTCTCTCAGATATGTCTCTTCATCCAGATCTGACCATCTCCCAGTTTATTCAGAACCTTCTCAAACGCTTGAGAACCTCAATACATTGGGGGATGGTGAGATCTGGATGGAGAGACAACTCTGAGAACCTCCGCACTTTGAGAAGTGGTCAGATCTGGATGGAGAGCAATGTATTGGGGTTCTCAGAGGGGTCTTCTCATCCAGATCTGACCACCTTCCAGTTTATTCTGAACCTTCTCCAAATGCTTTAGAATCTCAATGCATTGGGAGATGATCAGAACTGGATGGAGAGGAGACACCTCTGAGAATCTCAGTACACGGGAAAGTAGGCAGACCATAATAGAGAGACATCTCTGAGAACCTCCGTACTTTGAGAAGTGGTCAGATCTGGATGGAGAGCAATGTATTGGGGTTCTCAGAGGGGTCTCTTCATCCAGATCTGACCACCTTCCAATATATTGAGAATACGCTTAGAGTTGGTCAAATCTGGATGGAGAGGCACCTCTGAGAGCCTCAATACATTGGGAGATGGTCAGATCTGGATGAAGAGACACCTCTGAGAGTCTCAGTACATAGTCAGACCATAATGGAGAGAGACCTCTGAGAACCCCAACACATCAGGAAAGGATCAGATTTAGATGGAGAGTCGCCTCTGAGAACTGAGTTGAAAATATTCTATGGTTATATCCAGGTTTTGCATAACTGCACAATCATAGCTGTAAGATGGGAAGACAACTCCTACCAAAAGGGTCCAGTCTGAGCATGTGGTGTTCACCTCCATAATGTCGTACCATCACAGCCTACATACATAACACAGACCCTTCCATAGGGATCCTTACCAAGGACGGTGCACACCGAGTCACAGTTCTGGGTGATTTCATGAAGCCATCTCTTCACGTTCACAAATGATTCAGGGTTGGTGACATCATAGACCACGATGACTCCATGAGTGTTTCTGTAATACCTAAGGAGGAAAACATCACAACCAATTAATCAAGCTTCACCATCGATAAATACCCCCCCCCCCCAGCTCTCCAGCCTGGTCTGTACCCCAGGACAGGGAGTAGTCATTAAATTGTGATCCATTGAGGATACATCGGGCCGTGAGGGGGAATTCATTGGAAAAGGTGAATCCCCAGTAAGCAATTTAGCCGACAGCCTCAGTCCGGGACCTCTTCAGTTTGGGACATCCCCACAGAAGATGGACAAGGAGGCCTGAGGTGCCCACACCTCTCACAGCAAGGGCTGTCCCGAAGACCGATAGTCTGTACAAACTCAGGGGCTCCCATACACTCCAAACTCAGGGGCTCCCATACACTCCAAACTCAGGGGCTCCCATACACTCCAAACTCAGGGGCTCCCATACACTCCAAACTCAGGGGCTCCCATACACTCCAAACTCAGGGGCTCCCATACACTCCAAACTCAGGGGCTCCCATACACTCCAAACTCAGGGGCTCCCATACACTCCAAACTCAGGGGCTCCCATACACTCCAAACTCAGGGGCTCCATACACTCCAAACTCAGGGGCTCCATACATTCTAATCAGCAGGGCTGGATCTAGACTACCTGATCCCGGGGGGCAGTAAAAAGGTCATGGGGTAATACTGGCAACACACATTAGAGCCCCCCCCCCCCGACATCGGAGTCCCACATCATAACAGAGCCCTCTATTCCCCTTCATAAATAGTCCGACCTTCACAGGGATTGCTTATATAAACATCGATCAAACAGGAGATAGAGAGACACAGAGAGACACAAAGTAACATTGTTTATAAACATCGATCAGACAGGAAATAGAGAGATACAAAGTAACATTGTTTATAAACATTGATCAGACGGGAGATAGAGAGATACAAAGTAACATTGTTTATAAACATTGATCAGATGGGAGACCAGTGGATGTGGGGTACCTAGATAGGGGCAGACCAGTGGATGTGGGGTACCTAGATAGGGGCAGACCAGTGGATGTGGGGTACCTAGATAGGGGCAGACCAGTGGATGTGGTGTACTTGGATTTCGCTAAGGCGTTTGATACGGTTCCCCACAAGCGCTTAATTTATAAAATATGGTCTGCAGGTATCGACAGCAGGGTTTGCTCTTGGATACGGAATTGGCTAAAAGGGCGTGTCCAAAGGGTAGTAATAAACAGCGCATACCAAGACTGGTCTGAGGTGGTAAGAGGGGTCCCCCAAGGCTCAGTCCTGGGACCAACCTTGTTCAATTTATTCATAAACAGCATTGAGGTCGGGATCAGGAGTTCTATATCAGTTTTTGCAGATGACACAAAATTGGGCAGGGCAATAACTGCACAGCATGAAGCAGATATCCTACAGAATGACCTGGACAAAATAACAGAGTGGGCAACGACATGGCAAATGAGGTTTAATGTGGAGAAGTGTAAGGTTTTGCACTTGGGGACTAAAAACATAAAAGCACAATACACGTTAGGGGGGGAACCCTTGGGGGAATCAAAAATGGAGAAAGATCTGGGAGTCTTGGTTGATGATAGATTAGGCAACAGCATGCAATGTCAAGCGGCAGCTTCCAAAGCCAGCAGAATATTAGCATGCATAAAGAAAGGGATGTATTCCAGAGATAAGACTATAATCCTTCCACTTTATAAAACTCTGGTCCGACCGCATCTGGAGTATTCTGTCCAGTTCTGGTCGCCAGTCCTCAGGAGGGATGTGTTGGAGCTGGAGAGAGTCCAGAGAAGGGCAACTAAACTGATTAGGGGATTGGAGGACCTTAATTATGAAGAGCGTCTGCAATCCCTCGATTTATTCTCCCTGGAGAAGAGACGCCTGAGAGGGGACATGATAGCAATTTATAAATATCTCAATGGTGATCTCAGCTTAAAAAAAAAGCTGTTCATTAGAAGGGATTGCATGAGGACTTGAGGGCATACAATGCGATTAGAGGAGAAGAGATTTAACCTCAGGCAACGTGGGGGGTTCTTTAGTGTTAGGGCTACAAGATTGTGGAATTCTCTACCACAAGAGGTGGTTTCTGCGGGTAGTATGGTGGCTTTCAAAAGACTCTTAGACTTACATCTCAAGGATCAGAACATTCAGGGGTATGTGAGATGATTACAGCCACACACACCTATACAGGGGGAACTGGATGGACTATTGTCTTTATTCAACCTCACCTACTATGTAACTATGATAGAGAGATACAAAGTAACATTGTTTATAAACATTGATCAGACTGGAGATAGAGAGATACAAAGTAACAAACATAGTTCCTTTTGTATTTATGGTGTTCCATTCATCTGCAGATCAAAGTTTCGATCTCCCCTTAAACTTGCTCATCACATTGGGGCCTCCCCCCCCCCCACATCGGAGCCCCCCCCCCCATCAAATGCTAATGAATGGTGTGGTGAGTCAGATGGGGGCTGGGCACTGCACAGCCATGCCGACTATTCATTACAGAGACTAAGCAGTGCCCCCCCCCCCCCCGACCAGCCCCTCACCGGTGTCACTGGTCCTGGGGGGAGGTAGGGGGGACAGGAAAAAAAGCTGGAGGGGGGGGGCTCAGCCCACTTCGCAACCAACCCCCCCCAAGATCTTTCCATGAATATCTGTATCAATCAAATTTTCTCTGAGGAGACTTTCTTTTATATCGGATCCCTAAGCATGGCACGGAGTTTGATGAAGACTCTCGGGGTCCATACAGGTAAATGTGTAAAAAGACGGATTCCGGGGTTTTAGGATCATTTTTATCAAGTCAATACGGCCAACCACAGGAAGAGCCCCCCTCCCCTCCCCTCCCCCCCACATAACTTACGTTGATGTGATCGTCCGAAATCTCTCCTGTCCCGCCGTGTCCCAGATCTGGAGCTTCACCCGCTCTCCATCCATCACCAGAGTCCGGATCTTAAAGTCCACACCGATCGTAGTTATGTAACTGCCTGAGGGAGAGAATATGGAGGGGAGGGGTTACCAGGGGGGGGGGGGGGTAATACAAACAGGGACAGGATAAAGCCCAGAGGGACAAGATTGGGGGAGAGACCAGGAGGGGGGACAAGCCACAGAGACCAGGAGGGGGGGGGGACAAGCTAGGGAGAGACCAGGAGGGGGGAACAAGCCACAGAGAGACCAGGAGGGAGGGGGCAAGCTAGGGAGAGACCAGGAGGGGGGAACAAGCCACAGAGAGACCAGGAGGGAGGGGGCAAGCTAGGGAGAGACCAGGAGGAAGGGGGACAAGTCACAGAGAGACCAGGAGGAAGGGGGACAAGTCACAGAGAGACCAGGAGGAAGGGGGACAAGCCACAGAGAGACCAGGAGGGAGGGACAAGTCACAGAGACTGGGGGGGGGGGGACAAGCCAGAGAGGGAGGGAGAGGAAGGGGGACAAGCCACAGAGAGACCAGGAGGGGGGGGGGACAAGCCACAGAGAGACCAGGAGGGAGGGGGCAAGCTAGGGAGAGACCAGGAGGAAGGGGGACAAGTCACAGAGAGACTGGGGGGGGGGGGACAAGTCACAGAGAGATTGGGGGGGGGGGACAAGCCAGAGAGGGAGGGAGAGGGGGGGGACAAGATACCAAAAAGGAAAGAAAAGAAAGAATGTAGCATTTGCTCTGACCTGAGAAGGAATTGTCGGAGAATCTCAGCAGCAGACTGCTCTTCCCCACACCTAGAAGAGAGAAGAGGAGGACCAATCATTATCCAGCGCTCCGGACGGAGGATTCTCATTGGAAAAAAATCTCTAAACCTCTCATTCCTTATATAAACTTACTTCAGCTTTCCATCCCCCACCTCACTGTGTCCTCCAGTCCCTGCAGAGACGTCATGACCACCATACTGGGTCCAGACCAGGGATCCTCCAACTACGGCCCTCCAGCTGTTGCAGAACTACACCTCCCATGAGGCATTGTAAAACTCTGACATTCACAGACATGACTAGGCATGATGGGAATTGTAGTTCCTGAAGAGCTGGGGGCCCATAGTTTGAAGACCCCTGGTCTATAGAGACCACCTAAAGAGGACCTATCAGAATGGCCACATCCAGGCTGTGCAGACAAGATGGCAACTTAAAGGAAAACCTTCAACAAAGCTGGAGTTCCCCTTTAAGCTTTTTGTCCGCACTGGGATTGTGTGTAAATCTGACAAGCAAACCCCCCCCTCCCCCCACTATGTGTCCCTGACTCTGCTTTCCCATCTGTGGGCCTGGGACCGGCATAGCGAGTGCCGCCAGGTAGAGGGGAGGAGCACGGCGGATGCATGTCTCCTCCCCTCCTCTTTGCTGACCTGCAAAGCGACGTGTATGACATCACTTCCGGGTCCGCCTCTCGGTGTCCCCCCCCAGCATACCCGAGGGGTGGAGCCCAGATGAGACATTGGGGGGGGGGGGGGGTCTTTTAGACTCTGCATGTCTCATTAAAGAGAAACCGGTCACCAAAATATTAATCACATGATTATGATAAAGAAAAAAAGTTAAGTAAAAAAAAAAAAAAAAAAATTATTTTTTATTTTTTTACAATTAAAAAAATAAAGTTACACCCAAGCATAAAAAAATCCCCCCTCCCCCCAAAAATTTTTAAGCCCCCCCTCCCTGACCTCCACGTAAATGTATATATGAAAACGCAGATTGTGACACCGGGCATGCTGGAATGAGAGCGATATTCCAACACCACCCCTCCTCCATACCCCCCAACTGGTGCCCTATAGGGGGGGCTTTTCACCACTTAGGGACCACGCCTATTTCTGACACTTGTGAAGTTAAAAATCTGTATTTTTTTATAGAAAATGGCTTTGAATCCCCAAACATTTACAGTGGGTACAGAAAGTATTCAGACCCCCTTAAATTTTTCACTCTTTGTTATATTGCAGCCATTCTTCTTCCTCATGAATGTACACATAGCACCCCATACTGACAGAAAAACACAGAATTGTTGACATTGTTGCAGATTTATTAAAAAAGAAAAACTGAAATATCACATGGTCCTAAGTATTCAGACCCTTTGCTCAGTATTTAGTAGAAGCCCCCTTTTCATCTAATACAGCCAGGAGTCTTTTTGGGAAAGATGCAACAAGTCTTTCACACCTGGATTTGGGGATCCTCTGCCATTCCTCCTTGCAGATCCTCTCCAGTTCTGTCAGGTTGGATGGTAAACGTTGGTGGACGGCCATTTTTAGGTCTCTCCAGAGATGCTCAATTGGGTTTAAGTCAGGGCTCTGGCTGGGCCATTCAAGAACAGTCACGGAGTTGTTGTGAAGCCACTCCTTCGTTATTTTAGCTGTGTGCTTAGGGTCATTGTCTTGTTGGAAGGTAAACCTTCGGCCCAGTCTGAGGTCCAGAGCACTCTGGAGAAGGTTTTTGTCCAGGATATCCCTGTACTTGGCCGCATTCATCTTTCCCTCGATTGCAACCAGTCGTCCTGTCCCTGCAGCTGAAAAACACCCCCACAGCATGATGCTGCCACCACCATGCTTCACTGTTGGGACTGTATTGGACAGGTGATGAGCAGTGCCTGGTTTTCTCCACACATACCGCTTAGAATTAAGGCCAAAAAGTTCTATTTTGGTCTCATCAGACCAGAGAATCTTATTTCTCACCATCTTGGAGTCCTTCAGGTGTTTTTTAGCAAACTCCATGCGGGCTTTCATGTGTCTTACACTGAGGAGAGGCTTCCGTCGGGCCACTCTGCCATAAAGCCCCGACTGGTGGAGGGCTGCAGTGATGGTTGACTTTCTACAACTTTCTCCCATCTCCTGACTGCATCTCTGGAGCTCAGCCACAGTGATCTTTGGGTTCTTCTTTACCTCTCTCACCAAGGCTCTTCTCCCCCGATAGCTCAGTTTGGCCGGACGGCCAGCTCTAGGAAGGGTTCTGGTCGTCCCAAACGTCTTCCATTTGAGGATTATGGAGGCCACTGTGCTCTTAGGAACCTTAAGTGCAGCAGAAATCTTTTTGTAACCTTGGCCAGATCTGTGCCTTGCCACAATTCTGTCTCTGAGCTCTTCAGGCAGTTCCTTTGACCTCATGATTCTCATTTGCTCTGACATGCATTGTGATCTGGAAGGTCTTATATAGACAGGTGTGTGGCTTTCCTAATCAAGTCCAATCAGTATAATCAAACACAGCTGGACTCAAATGAAGGTGTAGAACCATCTCAAGGATGATCAGAAGAAATGGAAAGCACCTGAGTTAAATATATGAGTGTCACAGCAAAGGGTCTGAATACTTAGGACCATGTGATATTTCAGTTTTTCTTTTTTAATAAATCTGCAACAATGTCAACAATTCTGTGTTTTTCTGTCAGTATGGGGTGCTATGTGTACATTCATGAGGAAGAAGAATGAACTTAAATGATTTTAGCAAATGGCTGCAATATAACAAAGAGTGAAACATTTAAGGGGGTCTGAATACTTTCCGTACCCAATGTGTATATATATATATATATATATATATACACACACACACCTATCTATCTATCTGTCTATCTATATACATACATACACACACACATTATATATATAAAATGAAAAAGAAAAATGGGCCCTTTAAAGCCATTAGGAGGAAGTGACATATGACATCATTCTGGTCCTCCAAGGCCATAGAGTGGAGTGGGGGGGGGGCAGCTTGCCCTCACTTGCCTAGGAAGGGAGAGGACCGGATAGTTTTCCCTGCTGCCGATTACTCCAGTAAGCGGGAAAAAGGACTGGGAAGTGGCGGGAGGGGGGGGGGGGCACTTCTCCTGCCGCCCATAAAAGTGATCCAGTGGTGAATCTACTGCTGGGACCACTTTTATGTGAAAGAGGACCGCCCACCCTGTAAGAAAATACCGGGGTTATGGCTGCTATCTGCTGCCATAACCCTGGTATTTACCGTCAAAGTACCTACGTATAACTGCGGCAGGCGCTCCAGAAGGGGTTAAAGTTGGTTTGCCGCCTTTTCATTGGTGCACATAAATTTGGGGTGTGACCTGTGGGGTCTCCATTTACTTGTTGAATCCTCGTCTTTTATAATCTACCAAAAAATTGGGAAATTTATTGCGTTTTTGTGTCCTAAAATTCACTTTAGTGCGTTTTTTCTAAATAAAAAATGTTGTGTTTTCTACACCTTTGTGGGGTCGTCATGTGACATAAAAACCAGAACTTCCATTTTATTCTCCAGGGGGTCTGCAGGAAAAATGTCATGTGTTGGGGGAGGGGCCTAAAATCATTTATTTAATCACCTGCTGACCGCACCCAGTATACAGTGCCTTGTAAAAGTATTCACACCCCTTGAAATTACCCACATGGGGGGTGGGCTCCCCTCCTCCCACCTCTAAAGTGATTCTGTGGCCAATCCGTCCACAGGATAATTTTGTATCTGACACCCAATCACACCCACTGACCGATATTGGGGGTTTGGTATCTGCTGCTGATTATTTATCAAAGTAATGATAAGTATACAGAGCCTGGAAAAAGTATTCATACCCCTGGAAATTCTCCACATTTTCTCATGTTACACCCAGAAATGTATTTTATTGGGATTTTCTGTGATAGACGACACAAAGTGGCCATAATTGTGAAGTGGAAGGAAAATGATAAATGATACAAATAAATCTGTGAAAAGTGTGGCTGCATTTGTATTCACCCCCCTGGAGTCAATTCTTTGTAGAACCGCCTTTCCCTGTAATTACAGCTGGGAGTCTTTTTGGGGATGTCTCTACCAGCTTTGCACATCTAGAGAGGACATTTCTGCCCATTCTTCTTTGCAGAATATCTCATCTCTGTCAGATTGGATGAAGAACGTCTGTGAACAGCAATTTTCAAGTCTTGCCACAGATTCTCAATGTGATTTAGGTCTGGACTGTGACTGGGCCATTCTAACACATGAAACCATTCCATTGTAGCTCTGGCTGGATGTTTTATTGTCCTGCTGGAAGGGGAACCTCCTCAAGTCTTTTCTTCTAAGATTGCCCTGTATTTGCCTCCATCCATCTTCCCATCAACTCTGACCAGCTTCCCTGTCCCTGCTGAAGAAAACCATCCCCACACCATGAAGCTGCCACCACCATGTCTCACAGTGGGGATGGTGTGTTCAGGGTGATGTGCAGTGTTAGTTTTCCCCCACACTGAGCAGAGCTCCTCCCCCCACATGTTTGCGGTGTCCCCCTCCCCCCACATGGCTTCTCCCAAACTGCAAACAGGACTTCTTATGACTTTCTTCCACCAATGGCTTTCTTCTTCTCACTCTTCCATAAAGGGCAGATTTGTGGAGCGCACGACTGATAGTTGTCCTGTGGACAGATTCTCCCACCTGAGCTGTGGATCTCTGCAGCTCCTCCAGAGTTCCCATGGGCCTCTTGGCTGCTTCTCTGAATGCTCTCCTTGCCCGGCCGGTCAGTTTAGGTGGACGGTCATGTCTTGGTAGGGGCCCGGCCGGTCAGTTTAGGTGGACGGCCATGTCTTGGTAGGGGCCGGCTGGTCAGTTTAGGTGGTTGGCCATGTCTTGGTAGGGTTGCCCAGCCGGTCAGTTTAGGTGGAAGGCCATGTCTTGGTAGGGGCCCGGCCGGTCAGTTTAGGTGGACGGCCATGTCTTGGTAGGGGCCGGCTGGTCAGTTTAGGCGGTTGGCCATGTCTTGGTAGGGTTGCCCAGCCGGTCAGTTTAGGTGGACGGTCATGTCTTGGTAGGGGCCCGGCCGGTCAGTTTAGGTGGACGGCCATGTCTTGGTAGGGGCCCGGCCGGGCAGTTTAGGTGGACGGCCATGTCTTGGTAGGGGCCCAGGCCGGTCAGTTTAGGTGGATGGCCATGTCTTGGTAGGGTTGCCCGGCCGGTCAGTTTAGGTGGAGGTCCATGTCTTGGTAGAGGCCCAGGCCGGTCAGCTTAGGTGGAGGTCCATGTCTTGGTAGGAGCCCGGCTGGTCAGTTTAGGTGGACGGCCATGTCTTGGTAGGGTTGCAGTTGTGTCATACTCTTTCCATTTTCCCATGATGGATTGATCAGCGCTCCCTGAGACGGTCAAAACTTGGGAGATTTTTTATAACCTAACCCTGCTTTACACTTCTCCACAACTTTATCCCTGACCTGTCTGTTGTGTTCCTTGGCCTTCACTAAGGTTCTCTAACAAACCTCTGAGGGCTTCACAGAACAGCTGTATTTATACAGAGATTACATTACACACAGGGGGACTCTATTTACTAATGAGGTGACTTCTGAAGCTGATTGGTTCCTCTAGATTATAGTTAGGGGTATCAGAGTAAAGGGGGGGGTGAATACAAATGCAGCCACACTTTTCACAGATTTATTTGTATCATTTTCCTTCCACTTCACAATTCTGTGCCCCAGGCTCTGTATTCTCATCATTACTTTGATGTTAAATATCGGCAGCAGATACCAAACCCCTGATATCGGTCAGTAGATGTGATTGGGTGTCGGATAAAAATGATCCTGTGGGCGGATTGGCCACAGAATCACTTTAGAGGCGGGAGGAGGGGAGCCCACCCCCACCCCCCTCCCGCTCGTTTCCGAGCTTACTGGAGTGGTTTGTAAACCCGGAAGCAACCTGATGCCCCGGATTGCTGGACAGGGAGTCATGTGAGGGCAAGATGGCCGCCACTCATCTCTATGCCCTTGGATGACCCGGAGTTTCCTCCAACATCACTTCCTCTTCTCAGGCAGAAATTAAATGTTTTTTTTTATTTATTTATATATTTTTTCCCATCACTTTTATTCCTGATTTCAGGGATTGATAGGTCCTCTTTATGGAGAGATCTGGGGTCAAAAAGACCCCAAATCTCTCATTTACCTTTAAATGCAAAAAAAAAAAAAAAAAAAGGGGAGTTTGACATTTTGACAAAAAAAATAAAAATAAAAAAAACAATTTAAGTTAAAAATGTCAAAAATGTTTATTTTTCTCTAGCATTTAAAAAGGTAAAAAGAGATTTGGGGTTTCAACCCCCCAGATCTCTCCATAACGAGGGCCTGTCAATCCCTGAAATAGGGGGGGGGGGGAATATTGACTTTAGGTCAAAATTTTAAACTGTTTTTCCCATTTGTTTTTTTTAATCACTTTTTTTTCCTGATTTCAGGGATTGACAGGTCCTCTTTATAGAGAGATCTGGGGTCAAAAAGACCAAAAATCTCTCATTTACCTTTAAATGCAAAAAAAAAAAAAAAAAAAAGGGGGAGTTTGACATTTTGACAAAAAAAAAATTAAAAAAAACAAAATTTAAGTAACCAAATTAAAAAATTGTATTTGTATTTTTCTTTTGCATTTAAAAAAGGTCATTAAGACATCTGGGGCCAAAAAGACCCCAAATCTCTCCATAATGAGGGCCTGTCAATCCCTAAAATAGGAATAAAAGTGGTAAAAAAAAAAAAAATATTGACCTAGGTCAAAATTTTAAACTGTTTTTCCCATTTGTTTTTTTTTTTTTTCCTAATTTTAGGGATTGACAGGTCCTCTTTATGGAGAGCTCTGGGGGGGTTAAAACCCCAAATCTCCTTTTTACCTTTTTAAATGCAAAAGGAGTAAAAAAAAAAAAAAAAAAAAAAGTTTGACTTTTTGATTTTACATTTTTTTGTATGTTTTTTTTTTTTCCTTAAAGTCAAACCTTTTTTTTTTTTTTTTTTTTTTTTTTTTTTTACTCCTTTTGCATTTAAAAAGGTAAAAAAGAGATTTGGGGTTTTAACCCCCCCCCCCCCCCCAGAGCTCTCCATAAAAAGGACCTATCAATCCCTGAAATTAGGGGAAAAAAAAGTGATTTAAAAAAATTAACAAATGGGAAAAACTGTTTAAAATTTTGACCAAAGTCAAATATTTTTTTTATTTATTTATTTAATCACTTTTATTCCCATTTCAGGGATTGACAGGCCCTCGTTATGGAGAGATTTGGGGTCTTTTTGGCCCCAGATGTCTTATTTACCTTTTTAAATGCAAGAGAAAAATGAAAATAGAATTTTTTACTTCAATTTTGGGTTTTTTTCCATTTAAAAAAAGGTAAATGAGAGATTTGGGGTCTTTTTGACACTCCCTGAAATAGGAAAAAAAAAGTAATAAAAAAAAAAAAAAAACACAAAATAGGAAATAAATAAATAATAAAAAAAAAAACAAACTAAAAATGTGGTGTTGGCGTCACACATGTGAGGTATCGCCGCAATCGTTGGAGCGAGAGGAATAATTCCATCCCCCGACCTTCTCTGTAACTATAAGCTGGTAACCTGTAGAAATGTTTAAAGTGTCCTCAGTAAGGGGTTAAGCTGATTAGGGGGCGGAGTGCTCAGCTGACGGGAAATTCCAGGAGGAGTCATGTGACCAGAGAGGAAGTCCTCTCTCCGCTGTGGATGACCCCAAGTGACCTCTCCATGACATCATTGTCAACATCTGCTGCCGCCAAGGGGGAGGGCGGGGCCTCCACCAGCCGAGTCTCGGCTTTTATAGTGCGACAGTTAGGGGGTCCCAAGTAATAAGTTGTGACAGTCAAGGGGTCCCGAGTCATGAAAGAAGTTTGTCAAAGGGTCCTGGGCTGCAAAGGGTGCAAGTTAAGGGGTCCCAGGAGGCAAAACCTAATTATGAAGAAGTTCCAGGCTGAGAAAGCCTGGCTGTTAAGGGGTCCCAGACCCCCAAACCACAATTTCAAGGGGTCCGAGGTGCCGATATTCACCAGTCAAAAGATCCTGGGCTGCAAAACAAAGGGGTCCGAGGAGGCTGCGAGTCCCTGTCAGGAAGAGATCTCGGACTGCAATACCTGACTATCTGGGGGTCCAAGCAAGATTGTCAAGGGGTCCCAGGCTACAAAAACAGTTGTGAAGGGTCCAAGGCAGTGTGGGGGATGGGCTGATTCCACTTTCAGCAGTTCTGTCCATGAAGCCAGGCGAGCCGCATTTCCAGGAGGTCGGTGACAGCAGATCGGCATTTCCTCAGAACAGCAAATACTCAGCTGGCAGACGGTTTGGGTCCCCGTGTGAGGGGTCTCCATAAGAGGGGGTCTACATGTAAGGGGTCCTGCACAGGGGGTCTCCATACAAGGGCTCATCATACAAGGGGTCCTGCACAGGGGGTCTCCATATAAGGGGTCCTGCACAGGGGGTCTCCATATAAGGGGTCCTGCACAGGGGGTCTCCATATAAGGGGTCTCCATATAAGGGGTCCTGCACAGGGGTCTCCATATAAGGGGTCCTCATACAAGGGGTCCTGCACAGGGGGTCTCCATATAAGGGGTCTCCATATAAGGGGTCCTGCACAGGGGGTCTCCATACAAGGGGTCCTCATACAAGGGGTCCTGCACAGGTGGTCTCCATATAAGGGGTCCTGCACAGGGGATCTCCATATAAGGGGTCTCCATATAAGGGGTCTCCATATAAGGGGTCTCCATATAAGGGGTCTCCATATAAGGGGTCCTGCACAGGGGTCCCCGGCCCTGATAAAGGGGAACACACCCGGGGGATGCGGCACTTACCGGAGTCTCCAATCAGAAGCAGTTTGAAGAGATGGTCGTAGTCCTTGGCGGCCATATTGGATGCGTCTGTTGCAGGTTGTGTCCCCCGTCACTTCACTCTCCGTGTCACCCCCATCCCCCACATCGCTTTCTGGAGATCCGTGCCGCCCCTCCTCCACCTGCCGGATATTCTCCTCCCAGAGATTCCTGTACACAACACAGAGAATTACACTGACCACACTGTACATACTTCACTGACCGCACTCTACACACCGACCGCCAAGCAAAAGTATTCACACCCCCTGAAATTTTCCACATTTTCTCATTTTACACCCAGAAACATAAATGTATTTTATTGGGATTTTATGTGATAGACCGACACAAAGTGACCATAATTGTGAAGTGGAAGGAAAATGATAAATACAAATAAATCTGTGAAAAGTGCATTTGTATTCACCCCCCTTTACTCTGAAATCCATAAATCTAGAGGAACCAATTGCCTTCAGAAGTCACCTAATTAGTGAATAGAGTCCACCTGTGTGTAATGTAATCTCAGTATAAATACAGCTGTTCTGTGAAGCCCTCAGAGGTTTGTTAGATAACCTCAGTGAACAAACAGCATCATGAAGGCCAAGGAACCCCCCAGACAGGTCAGGGATAAAGTTGTGGAGAAGTGTAAAGCAGGGTTAGGTTATAAAAAAATCTCCCAAGCTTTGAACATCTCACGGAATGCTGTTCAATCCATCATGGGAAAAAGGAAAGAGTATGGCACAACTGCAACCCTACCAAGACATGGCCGTCCACCTAAACTGATTGGCCGGGCCTCTACCAAGACATGGCCGTCTACCTAAACTGACCGGCTTGGCCTCTACTAAGACATGGCCATCCACCTAAACTGACCGGCCGGGCCCCTCCCAAGACATGGCTGTCCACCTAAACTGACCGGCCCGGCCTCTACTAAGACATGGCCGTCCACCTAAACTGACCGGCTGGGCCTCTACTAAGACATGGCCGCGCACCTAAACTGACCGGCCGGGCCCCTCCCAAGACATGGCTGTCCACCTAAACTGACCGGCCGGGCCTCTACTAAGACATGGCCGTCCACCTAAACTGACCGGCTGGGCCTCTACTAAGACATGGCCGCGCACCTAAACTGACCGGCCGGGCCCCTACCAAGACATGGCCGCGCACCTAAACTGACCGGCCGGGCCCCTACCAAGACATGGCCGTCCACCTAAACTGACCGGCCTCTATCATTTTCCTTCCACTTCACAATTATGGCCACTTTGTGTCGGTCTATCACACAAAATCCCAATAAAATACATTTACATTTTTGGATGTAACATGAGAAAATGTGGGAAATTTGCAGGGGTGTGAATACTTTTGCAAGGCACTGTGCACCACACAGAGACGTCATGTAAATTACTTATCGGAGGTTCTGAGCCTCAGAGAGAAACAAAACAAACAAAAAATAAATAAAAGAAGAACTTTGCTGCAAAGAAAAGGAAATGTTTGCGGGAAGTTTCTTCTTTTGGTTACATTGTTACATCAACAATCAGAAAAGGAAACAAAATAACAAAAAACACCAAATCTGAGAAACACGCGAAACGCGCTGAGCACAATTATCAGAAGTCGTTATTTTCACCAAATCATCAATATTTCTGCAAACTGTACAACCTCAATGCTGATTGGATGGAAGCAGATCAGGTGACATGTATTTGTGTAATGAGGGGGTGTGGCCTAATGAGATCAACGCCCCCCCCCCTTATACCAAGGTGTGCAGAATTTTTAGGTCTTCATAAATTTTGGCCAATTTGTATTCTGCTACATATTTTTGGTATAAAAAGTTAAAGTTATCGCGTCTACAAACTATAAGATATAATTTTGAAACTTTTTTTAATTATTTTTTTTTCCTTTACTAGTAATAGTGGTGATCAGCAACCTATATATAGCGGGGCTGCAATATTGTGGCGGACAAATCAGACACTAACTGACAATATTTTGGGGACCAGTGCTAAAAAAAAAAAAATAAAAAAAAAATATGCCCCCCCCCCCCCCCGCATAATCTATACCAGACCCTTATCTGAGCATGCAGCCCGGTAGGTCAGAAAGGGGAGGGGATGAGCGAGCTGCCCCACCCCCTCCTGGACCATACTAGGCCACACACTCTCAACATGGGGGGGTGGGTGCTTTGGAGCAGGGGGGAGCTCTGCACCCCCCACCCCAAAGCAACTTGTCCCCATGTTGTCCCCAAGGTCCTCTTTCCGACAAACATGAGTGGTTGTCGGGGTCTGCGGGCAGGGGGCTTATCAGAATCTGGATGCCCCCTTTAACAAGGGGGCCCCCCAGATCCTGGATCCTCCAATGTTAATGAGAAGGGAGTACATTGTACCCCTACCCATCCACCCCAAAAATGGCAGTGTATGTAAATAATGACAAGAGACGGTTTTCAGAGTCCTTTATTAAAAATCTTCCTCCGATCTCCTCCAACGATGTCTCCCGTAATTGTGCCGACTTCACTCTTTGCAGCTTATATAGCCATGGGGCGTGGCCACCTAGTGATGTCACCCAGAGACCCCGCCCCCTTGTGTCATCACACATCGTCAGGTGACAACACAAGGGGCAGGACCTCCAGGTGACATCACTGGGTGGCCACACCCCATGGCTATATAAGAATCTGCAAAGAGCGGAGCCGGCATAATCACAGAGACATCATCGGAGGAGGACCGGGTTGGCAGCGGAGAAGACCGGAGGGAGGAGAAGACCAGGAGGGAGGAGAAGACCAGGAGGGAGGAGAAGACCAGGAGGGAGGAGAAGACCAGGAGGGAGATTTTTAAAAAAGGGCTTCTTAAAACCGTCTCATCATTATTTACACCACACTGCCTTTTTAGGGGTAAAAAAGTAGGGTACAATGTACCCTATTACCATTCACATGGGTGGGAAGGGCCTGAGATCCGGGGGGGCCCCCTTGCTACAAAAGGGCGTCCAGATTCCAATAAGCTGCCCGCCCGCAGACCCCAACAACCACCGCCCAAGGTTGTCAGGAAGAGGCCCTTGTCCTCATCAACATGAAGAAAAGGTGCTTTGATGTGGGGGGTTGCAAAGACCCCACCACTACAAAGTACCCCCCCATGTTGAGGGTGTGTGGCCTGGTATGGTCAAGGAGGGGGTGGGGCCGCTCGCTTGTACCCTCCTCTTTCCTGACCTGCCAGGCTGCATGCTTGGATAAGGGTCTGGTATGGATTTTGGGGGGACCTCGCACCATTTTTTTGCGTGGGGTTCCCCTCAAAATCCATACCAGACCGGAAAGGGCCTGGGGGGCCCCCCGCACCGTTTTTTCCCCCCGTCTTGGTGTGAAATTCTCCCTCAAGATCCTCAGAGCCCAAGTCGCACCACAAGTCGGATCATCCTGATCCGACTTGGATGCCACTTCTATTCCAACCAATGGGCTGAAAGCCGTATCAAAGCCGGCCCATGGGGAACCATCGATGAATGGAGGCAGAAAAATGCTGCTGAAGCCAAGGTGGCCAAACGCACATTACAGCCAATGGGAAAGGCTGCTAAAAGCACGATTTTACTGCCGCTTTATCCTGGCAATAGCAGTCGCTCTGCTGCTCGATTCTTCTAACACCCCGTGTGTATGAGGCCGAATTATCCCCCAATAATCCCCCCCCCCAATAATTATCCCCCAATAATTCCCCCCCCCCCCCAATAATTATCCCCCAATAATTCCATATTCTCCAAAGAAAACCAAAACCTCACTTTTCCTTTCTCACATTTTCAGCTTTGAGGTTTATTAATATTTTATATTGGCAGCGATCGATCAAATTCATCAATAAAATCTATCCTCAAAATCGTCCAATAATTGTACAAAACAAATGTTATAACAGGTGACTCCGCCCCAGAGGAGCGTCTATACACCAACTGTCCAACACAGCAGTCTCTCTCTCTCTCTCTCTCTCCTATCACACACAGCAGTCTCTCTCTCTCTCTCTCTCCTATCACACACAGCAGTCTCTCTCTCTCTCCTATCACACACAGCAGTCTCTCTCTCTCTCTCTCTCTCTCTCTCTCTCTCCTATCACACACAGCAGTCTCTCTCTCTCTCTCTCTCTCTCCTATCACACACAGCAGTCTCTCTCTCTCTCTCTCTCTCTCCTATCACACACAGCAGTCTCTCTCTCTCTCTCCTATCACACACAGCAGTCTCTCTCTCTCTCTCCTATCACACACAGCAGTCTCTCTCTCTCTCCTATCACACACAGCAGTCTCTCTCTCTCTCTCTCTCTCTCTCCTATCACACACAGCAGTCTCTCTCTCTCTCTCCTATCACACACAGCAGTCTCTCTCTCTCTCCTATCACACACAGCAGTCTCTCTCTCTCTCCTATCACACATAGCAGTCTCTCTCTCTCTCTCTCTCTTATCACACACAGCAGTCTCTCTCTCTCTCTCCTATCACACACAGCAGTCTCTCTCTCTCTCCTATCACACACAGCAGTCTCTCTCTCTCTCTCTCTCTCTCTCTCTCTCCTATCACACATAGCAGTCTCTCTCTCTCTCTCTCTCTCTCTCTCTCTCTCTCCTATCACACATAGCAGTCTCTCTCTCTCTCTCTCTCTCTCTCTCTCTCTCTCTCTTATCACACACAGCAGTCTCTCTCTCCTATCACACATAGCAGTCTCTCTCTCTCTCTCTCTCTCTCCTATCACACACTGCAGTCTCTCTCTCTCTCCTATCACACACAGCAGTCTCTCTCTCTCTCCTATCACACACAGCAGTCTCTCTCTCTCTCTCTCTCTCTCTCTCTCCTATCACACACAGCAGTCTCTCTCTCTCTCTCTCTCTCTCCTATCACACACAGCAGTCTCTCTCTCTCTCTCTCTCTCTCTCTCTCCTATCACACACAGCAGTCTCTCTCTCTCTCTCCTATCACACACAGCAGTCTCTCTCTCTCTCTCTCCTATCACACACAGCAGTCTCTCTCTCTCTCTCTCTCCTATCACACACAGCAGTCTCTCTCTCTCTCTCTCTCTCTCTCTCTCCTATCACACACAGCAGTCTCTCTCTCTCTCCTATCACACACAGCAGTCTCTCTCTCTCTCTCTCTCCTATCACACACAGCAGTCTCTCTCTCTCTCTCCCTCTCTCCTATCACACACAGCAGTCTCTCTCTCTCTCTCTCCTATCACACACAGCAGTCTCTCTCTCTCCTATCACACACAGCTGTCTCTCTCTCTCTCTCCTATCACACACAGCAGTCTCTCTCTCTCTCCTATCACACACAGCAGTCTCTCTCTCTCTCTCTCTCTCTCTCTCTCTCCTATCACACACAGCAGTCTCTCTCTCTCTTATCACACACAGCAGTCTCTCTCTCTCTCCTATCACACACAGCAGTCTCTCTCTCTCTCTCTCTCTCTCTCTCTTATCACACACAGCAGTCTCTCTCTCTCTCTCCTATCACATACAGCAGTCTCTCTCTCTCCTATCACACACAGCAGTCTCTCTCTCTCTCCTATCACACACAGCAGTCTCTCTCTCTCTCCTATCACACACAGCAGTCTCTCTCTCTCTCTCTCTCTCTCTCTCTTATCACACACAGCAGTCTCTCTCTCTCTCTCCTATCACATACAGCAGTCTCTCTCTCTCCTATCACACACAGCAGTCTCTCTCTCCTATCACACACAGCAGTCTCTCTCTCTCTCCTATCACACACAGCAGTCTCTCTCTCTCTCTCCTATCACACACAGCAGTCTCTCTCTCTCTCTTATCACACACAGCAGTCTCTCTCTCTCTCTCCTATCACACACAGCAGTCTCTCTCTCTCTCTCTTATCACACACAGCAGTCTCTCTCTCTCTCTCCTATCACACACAGCAGTCTCTCTCTCTCCTATCACACACAGCAGTCTCTCTCTCTCTCTCCTATCACACACAGCAGTCTCTCTCTCTCTCCTATCACACACAGCAGTCTCTCTCTCTCTCCTATCACACACAGCAGTCTCTCTCTCTCTCTCTCTCTCTCTCTCTCTCTTATCACACACAGCAGTCTCTCTCTCTCTCTCCTATCACACACAGCAGTCTCTCTCTCTCTCCTATCACACACAGCAGTCTCTCTCTCTCTCTCTCTCTCTCTCTCTCTCTCTCCTATCACACACAGCAGTCTCTCTCTCTCTCCTATCACACACAGCAGTCTCTCTCTCTCTCTCTCTCTCTCTCTCTCTCTTATCACACACAGCAGTCTCTCTCTCTCTCTCCTATCACATACAGCAGTCTCTCTCTCTCCTATCACACACAGCAGTCTCTCTCTCTCCTATCACACACAGCAGTCTCTCTCTCTCTCCTATCACACACAGCAGTCTCTCTCTCTCTCTTATCACACACAGCAGTCTCTCTCTCTCTCTCCTATCACACACAGCAGTCTCTCTCTCTCTCCTATCACACACAGCAGTCTCTCTCTCTCCTATCACACACAGCAGTCTCTCTCTCTCCTATCACACACAGCAGTCTCTCTCTCTCTCCTATCACACACAGCAGTCTCTCTCTCTCTCTCCTATCACACACAGCAGTCTCTCTCTCTCTCTCCTATCACACACAGCAGTCTCTCTCTCTCTCTCCTATCACACACAGCAGTCTCTCTCTCTCTCCTATCACACACAGCAGTCTCTCTCTCTCTCTCTCTCTCTCTCTCTCTTATCACACACAGCAGTCTCTCTCTCTCTCCTATCACACACAGCAGTCTCTCTCTCTCTCTCTCTCTCTCTCTCTCTCTCTCTCTCCTATCACACACAGCAGTCTCTCTCTCTCTCTCTCTCTTATCACACACAGCAGTCTCTCTCTCTCTCTCTCTCTCTCTCCTATCACACACAGCAGTCTCTCTCTCTCTCCTATCACACACAGCAGTCTCTCTCTCTCTCTCTCTCTCTCTCCTATCACACACAGCAGTCTCTCTCTCTCTCTCCTATCACACACAGCAGTCTCTCTCTCTCTCCTATCACACACAGCAGTCTCTCTCTCTCTCTCTCTTATCACACACAGCAGTCTCTCTCTCTCTCTCTCTCTCTCTCTCTCCTATCACACACAGCAGTCTCTCTCTCTCTCTCTCCTATCACACACAGCAGTCTCTCTCTCTCTCTCTCTCCTATCACACACAGCAGTCTCTCTCTCTCTCTCCTATCACACACAGCAGTCTCTCTCTCTCTCTCTCTCTCTCTCTCTCTCTCCTATCACACACAGCAGTCTCTCTCTCTCTTATCACACACAGCAGTCTCTCTCTCTCTCTCCTATCACACACAGCAGTCTCTCTCTCTCTCCTATCACACACAGCAGTCTCTCTCTCTCCTATCACACACAGCAGTCTCTCTCTCTCTCCTATCACACACAGCAGTCTCTCTCTCTCTCTCTCCTATCACACACAGCAGTCTCTCTCTCTCCTATCACACACAGCAGTCTCTCTCTCTCTCCTATCACACACAGCAGTCTCTCTCTCTCTCTCTCCTATCACACACAGCAGTCTCTCTCTCTCTCTCCTATCACATACAGCAGTCTCTCTCTCTCCTATCACACACAGCAGTCTCTCTCTCTCCTATCACACACAGCAGTCTCTCTCTCTCCTATCACACACAGCAGTCTCTCTCTCTCTCTCCTATCACACACAGCAGTCTCTCTCTCTCTCTCTCTCTTATCACACACAGCAGTCTCTCTCTCTCTCTCCTATCACACACAGCAGTCTCTCTCTCTCTCTCTTATCACACACAGCAGTCTCTCTCTCTCTCCTATCACACACAGCAGTCTCTCTCTCTCTCTCCTATCACACACAGCAGTCTCTCTCTCTCTCTCTCCTATCACACACAGCAGTCTCTCTCTATGTATATATGTATGTGTATATATATATATATATATATTTGCTGTCTCATTGCGGTCCCGTTACTCACACTCCTGGCTGTCTCTGTCGCTCTCTTGCAGTCTCTTTGCTCCTCCTCTTCCTTCTCTCTTATCTCCACCCAGAACAGAGCCATGGGGGAGGGGAGGGTTGTCTCTGGACACTGTGATATATGGGGGAGGGGAGGATTGTCTCTGGACACTAACGGTGCAATGGCTGTGCCGTCAGGGGCTGGGTGCAATCTCTGTGCCGTCAGGGGCTGGGTGCAATCTCTGTGCCGTCAGGGGCTGGGTGCAATCTCTGTGCCGTCAGGGGCTGGGTGCAATGGCTGTGCCGTCAGGGGCTGGGAGCAATCTCTGTGCGGTCAGGGGCTGGGTGCAATCGCTGTGCCGTCAGGGGCTGGGTGCAATCTCTGTGCCATCAGGGGCTGGGTGCAATCGCTGTGCAATGGCTGTGCCGTTAGGGGCTGGGAGCAATCGCTGTGCCGTCAGGGGCTGGGTGCAATCGCTGTGCCGTCAGGGGCTGGGTGCAATCGCTGTGCCGTCAGGGGCTGGGAGCAATCTCTGTGCCGTCAGGGGCTGGGTTCAATCGCTGTGCCGTCAGGGGCTGGGTGCAATCGCTGTGCAATGGCTGTGCCGTTAGGGGCTGGGTGCAATCTCTGTGCGGTCAGCGTCTGGGTGCAATCTCTGTGCGGTCAGGGGCTGGGTGCAATCGCTGTGCCGTCGGGGGCTGGGAGCAATCGCTGTGCCGTCGGGGGCTGGGAGCAATCGCTGTGCCGTCGGGGGCTGGGTGCAATCGCTGTGCAATGGCTGTGCGGTCAGGGGCTGGGTGCAATCTCTGTGCCGTCAGGGGCTGGGTGCAATGGCTGTACGGTCAGGGGCTGGGTGCAATCGCTGTGCCATCAGAGGCTGGGAGCAATCGCTGTGCCGTCAGCGTCTGGGTGCAATCGCTGTGCGGTCAGCGTCTGGGTGCAATCTCTGTGCGGTCAGCGTCTGGGTGCAATCTCTGTGCCGTCAGCGTCTGGGTGCAATCTCTGTGCCGTCAGCGGCTGGGTGCAATCGCTGTGCAATGGCTGTGCGGTCAGGGGCTGGGTGCAATCTCTGTGCCGTCAGGGGCTGGGTGCAATGGCTGTACGGTCAGGGGCTGGGAGCAATGGCTGTGCCGTCAGGGGCTGGGTGCAATCGCTGTGCCATCAGAGGCTGGGAGCAATCGCTGTGCCGTCAGCGTCTGGGTGCAATCGCTGTGCCATCAGCGTCTGGGTGCAATCTCTGTGCGGTCAGCGTCTGGGTGCAATCTCTGTGCCGTCAGCGGCTGGGTGCAATCGCTGTGCAATGGCTGTGCGGTCAGGGGCTGGGTGCAATCTCTGTGCCGTCAGGGGCTGGGTGCAATGGCTGTACGGTCAGGGGCTGGGAGCAATGGCTGTGCCGTCAGGGGCTGGGTGCAATCGCTGTGCCATCAGAGGCTGGGAGCAATCGCTGTGCCGTCAGCGTCTGGGTGCAATCGCTGTGCCATCAGCGTCTGGGTGCAATCTCTGTGCGGTCAGCGTCTGGGTGCAATCTCTGTGCGGTCAGGGGCTGGGTGCAATCGCTGTGCCGTCGGGGGCTGGGAGCAATCGCTGTGCCGTCGGGGGCTGGGAGCAATCGCTGTGCCGTCGGGGGCTGGGAGCAATCTCTGTGCCGTCGGGGGCTGGGAGCAATCTCTGTGCCGTCAGCGGCTGGGTGCAATCTCTGTGCCGTCAGCGGCTGGGTGCAATCGCTGTGCAATGGCTGTGCGGTCAGGGGCTGGGTGCAATGGCTGTGCAATGGCTGTGCCCTCAGGGGCTGGGTGCAATGGCTGTGCCGTCAGGGGCTGGGTGCAATGGCTGTGCCATCAGTGGCTGGGTGCAATGGCTGTGCCGTGAGGGGCTGGGTGCAATGGCTGTGCCGTGAGGGGCTGGGTTCAATCGCTGTGCCGTCAGCGGCTGGGTGCAATCTCTGTGCCGTGAGGGTCTGGGTGCAATCGCTGTGCCGTCAGCGGCTGGGTGCAATGGCTGTGCCGTCAGGGGCTGGGAGCAATCGCTGTGCCATCAGCGTCTGGGTGCAATCTCTGTGCGGTCAGCGTCTGGGTGCAATCTCTGTGCGGTCAGGGGCTGGGTGCAATCGCTGTGCCGTCGGGGGCTGGGAGCAATCGCTGTGCCGTCGGGGGCTGGGAGCAATCGCTGTGCCGTCGGGGGCTGGGAGCAATCTCTGTGCCGTCAGGGCTCCTCACTACAGAGCTGAAGGTAAATCTAAAGGAAATTGAATAGAAAATTGTACAATGTATGGGCGGCCTGCATTGCTTTTGGCAGGTCGGTGATCCATAGACTTGTATTGGGGGGGATGCAGTAAAGCAGAATGTTTGTGTCCTGCTGCAAAGCTGGAGGGTGGGAGGAGCAATATGGGGGCTCTCCGGGAACTACCATAACCATGGCTTACACATAGGCCCCGCCCCATGGGTGGAGTCTTATCTTCTAACTGTGAGAAGACAAGCAGCCAGGCACACTCCATGCAGCCAGGACAGGGGGGGGGGGCAGGGTGGTACCCCCCTTCTATGGCATACATTAGGAATCCTGTGGATGTTTGGATTTCATTGTTTACAAACAAACTTCCTCTTCAATCATTTCCTGTCCCAGGATTAACCCTTCCTGGGCCGCAGATCCCCTCCCCCTGCACACACACATATATATATATATATATATATACTGTATATACATACAAATAGGTGGCAGCGCACTGTAGAAGTGTTATAAAGGATCTGAGATACAATGTAACAAAGGAGATCCTCCTCATTCATCGTTACATTGTATGGAGAACTCTGCATTGTTACATTGTGTGGGTGGGGTTATCGGGTTGTTGCTTTGTAGGGATTGTACGGATTATTACATTGTATGGATTGTTACATTGTGTTGGTGTTTCGTGAGAATTACCTACCTGTGAACGGAAAACCGGGGTGTCGCGTTGTGCGGGTGTAGCTGCCTATATATATATATATATGTATGTGTGTATATGTGTGTGTGTGTGTGTATATATATATATATATATATATGGGAAGAGTAGAGCGGTGTCCTGGGTTCGGTTGATTCGCTGTCCTCGGTGAGCGCAGACTGTGGTATTGGGGTGCGCACTTCACACTCAGTGTTACGTTATAATATACTGATGGTGTCCCCGGTACAGGAAGTGCAGGAAATCCTCCAGTGGGGACACCCAGCCTCAGTGTGACCGGTCAGACACCAGGGGGCGCCTGCTGAGCAGACAAGGGGCCGTAGTGAAGGAAAGATTGGTTCTTTCTGAAATGAAGCGATTCATTAATCGATTCTTCGGTTCATTTGCTGAGTCGGCTGACAAGGAAGAGATCCGAGGCTCCGGAACCGACTCCTCCTCATTATATGATGGGAATCAGAAGACTCGGCAGATCCTTAATAACCACCTGCCAACCACCTGCCGCTGATATATGGCAGCAGGTCAGCAGGGTCCCGCACATCGCCGTACCTGTATGGCAGTTCGCAGGAGCGATCCTGGGGGGGGAGGGAAGCTGATTCACGAGGCTGGAGGCTGCGATCGCTCCTCATGGAGACTGTTATAAACACGGCAGATCGCTGTTCTGTCAGCAATCAACACAGGGATCCTCTTATTTAGGAACACAGAGCCCTATATTCATGCAGCAAGCCCCCCCCCCCCCCCCACACACACACAGTTAGAAAGCACCCCCTAGGGCAGTGATGGCAAAGCTTGGCACCCCAGATGTTTTGGAACTACATTTCCCATGATGCTCATGCACTCTTCAGTGTAGTTGAGCATGATGGGAAATGTAGTTTCAGAACATCTGGGGTTGCAAGGTTCCCCATCACCGCCCTAGGGACACATTTAACCCCTTCCCTTCCAGTGTCATTTTTACAGTAACAGTGCATATTTATAGCACTGATTACTGTAGTAATGTCACTGGTACCCCCAAAAGTGTCAAAAATGTCAGTCAAGGGTCCGATTTGTCCGCCGCAATGTCGCAGTCCCGCTAAAAAAAAAATTGCAGATCGCCGCCAAACTAGTAAATTACAAGTAAAAAATAATAATAATGACAAAAATCTTTCCCATAGTTTGTAGATGTGATAACTTTTGCACAAACCAATCAAAATACATTTATTGATATTTTTTTTTTTTTACCAAAAATATGTAGCAGAATACAAATTGGCCTAAAAGGGTGAAAAAAAAATAACATTTTAAATTTTTTTTTGTTTTTTTGGAAATGTTATATAGCAGAAAGTGAAAATATGTTTGTTTTTTTATGTTTTTGTTTTTTAAGAATTGTCGCTTTTTTTTTTTTTTTTTTTTTTTTTTTTTTGTTTCTAGCACAAAAAATAAAAATCGCACAGGTGATCAAATATCACTAAATTTGGGTTTATTTGGGTGCAGCGTCACATAACTGCGCAATTGTCCGTTAACGTAACGCAGTGCCGAATCGCAAAAAATGACCTGGTCATTAAGCGGGGTAAATCCTTCCGGTCCAGAAGGGGTTAAGTATAAAGAGAAAAAAAAAAAGTAATAAAAAGTAAAATGACCCCCCCCCCCCCCCCGACCCCGAGATCTGCATGTGAATGGGTGTGCGCAGGGCGTGCACGTGTACATATGATAATGATTGGGTCACATGTTGGGTGTCGCCACAAACGTCAGAGTGAGAGCGACAATCCTAGAAATAGAATTCATTCTAAACGCACTTTTATATCCTCATCTATGGAGGATCTAACCCTTTCCTTCCTTATTGATCTGTGTGACTGCAATTGGGATCCGTATGATTGGAGTTGTGATCCGTATTATTATGATTGGAGTTACATAGTTACATAGTAGGTGAGGTTGAATAAAGACAATAGTCCATCCAGTTCCCCCTGTGTAGGTGTGTGTGGCTGTAATCATCTCTCATACCCCTGAATGTTCTGATCCTTGAGATGTAAGTCTTAAGCCCCGTACACACGTACCGATGGTCGGCTTACAAATGTTCCTCTTTTCTCCCCGGGATGTCGGTGTCTGCTGAAAAGTGCAAAGACAGCACAAGGACAGCACAAGAATTTTGTCCGCCGACTGCAGAAGTGATGTCATGTAATGGTTAACTTTCCCTGTGTTTTCTATTTTCTGAGCATGCCCAGTCTTGCAAATCTGCGGTCTGTCGGCCGAATTGTGTACTGACAGGCGAACAATCGTCCGTTCTGGTGTCGGCATACAAATATTTTCATGTTTGCACGAAAGACTTTTGTCCGCGGATTGTGCGCAGACATCTGTCGGAGGCACCATACTAACACGCGTACAATCGGCAGATCCTTCGTCCACCGACGTTTGTATGCCGACGATCGGTACGTGTGTACGGGCCTTAAGAGTCTTTTGGAAGCCACCATACTTCCCGCAGAAACCACCTCTTGTGGTAGAGAATTCCACAATCTTTGACCCCCTGCGTTGCCTGAGGTTAAAACACTTCTCCTCTAATCGCATTGTATGTCCTCGAGTCCTCATGCAATCCCTTCGACTGAACAGCTTTTTTTCTATGCTGAGATCACCATTGAGATATTTATAAATTGCTATCATGTCCCCTCTCAGGCGTCTCTTCTCCAGGGAGAATAAATCGAGCGATTGTAGACGCTCCTCATAGTCAAGGTCCTCCAATCCCCTAATTAGTTTAGTTGCCCTTCTCTGGACTCTCTCCAGCTCCAACACATCCCTCCTGAGGACTGGCGACCAGAACTGGACAGAATACTCCAGATGCGGTCGGACCAGAGTTTTATAAAGTGGAAGGATTATAGTCTTATCTCTGGAATACATCCCTTTCTTTATGCATGCTAATATTCTGCTGGCTTTGGCAGCTGCCGCTTGACATTGCATGCTGTTGCCTAATCTATCATCAACCAAGACTCCCAGATCTTTCTCCATTTTTGATTCCCCCAAGGGTTCCCCTCCTAATGTGTATTGTGCTTTTATGTTTTTAGTCCCCAAGTGCAAAACCTTACACTTCTCCACATTAAACCTCATTTGCCATGTCGTTGCCCACTCTGTTATTTTGTCCAGGTCATTCTGTAGGATATCTGCTTCATGCTGTGCAGTTATTGCCCTGCCCAATTTTGTGTCATCTGCAAAAACTGATATCAAACTCCTGATCCCTTCCTCAATGCTGTTTATGAATAAATTGAACAAGGTTGGTCCCAGGACTGAGCCTTGGGGGACCCCACTTACCACCTCAGACCAGTCTGAGTATGCGCTGTTTATTACCACCCTTTGGACACGGCCTTTTAGCCAGTTCCGTATCCAAGAGCAAACCCTGCTGTCGATGCCTGCAGACCTTATTTTATAAATTAAGCGCTTGTGGGGAACTGTAAACGCCTTAGCGAAATCCAAGTACACCACATCCACTGGTCTGCCCCTATCTAAGTACCCCACATCCACTGGTCTGCCCCTATCTAGCTCACAGCTCACCTCCTCGTAGAATGCTAAGAGATTGGTTTGACAAGAACGCCCATTTGTAAACCCGTGCTGATTACTGCTGATGATGTTGTTGTCCTTAGCAAACTCTACGATATAGTCCCTTATCATCCCCTCCAGAAGTTTACATACTATCGATGTCAGACTGACAGGCCTATAATTTCCCGGGATATGCCTCTGCCCCTTTTTGAATATCGGAATCACGTTAGCCTTCCTCCAATCCCCTGGTACATTTCCTGTCATAATACTGTCAGCAAAGATCAGGAACAGTGGTCTAGATATAACCTTACTGAGTTCCTTGAGCACTCTTGGATGTACGCCATCCGGGCCTGGTGATTTGTTTGTGTTAAGTTTATCCAGCCTTTCCCTGATTTCACCCTCTGTTAGCCATAGTTGGGATCCATATGATTGGAGTTGGGATACTGCTGATGATGTTGTTGTCTTTAGAAAACTCTACGATATAGTCCCTTATCATCCCCTCCAGAAGTTTACATACTATTGATGTCAGACTGACAGGCCTATAATTTCCCGGGATATGCCTCTGCCCTTTTTTGAATATCGGAATCACGTTAGCCTTCCTCCAATCCCCTGGTACATCTCCTGTCCTAATACTGTCAGCAAAGATCAGGAACAGTGGTCTGGATATAACCTTACTGAGTTCCTTGAGTACTCTCGGATGTACACCATCCGGGCCTGGTGATTTGTTTGTGTTAATTTTATCCAGCCTTTCCCTGATTTCACCCTCTGTTAGCCATAGTTGGGATCCATATGATTGGAGTTGTACAGAGATTTCACCCCCAAAGACAGCCAGGAAGAGGTACCCCTCTGACACCCACCATCCCTCTTCCCCCCCCCCCCCCTCATTACCAGTTATTGGGGGATCCATGGGGGATGGGCAGCCATGAAGTCACAGTGACCTCTGATCCCAATTCACGAGGAATTCTGATTGATAAAAGTTTTAAAATGGAAAAAACAAACCCCTCCCCCCTGGAAGACATGAAGCGTGCCCCTCCCCCTTTTGGGTGACCGCTATGGGATAGGCAGCCGGCAGTGTTGGGGTCCATTGGGTGTGAATTATAAACTTGTAACTAGAAGTTTCTGATTGGGTCTATCACACTCGGACCACCCGCGCTGCTGGGGTTGAATCCCACTCGGACCACCCGCGCTGCTGGGGTTGGATCACACTCAGACCACCCGCGCTGCTGGAGTATGATCACACTCGGACCACCCACGCTGCTGGGGTTGAATCCCACTCGAACCACCCGCGCTGCTGGGGTGGGATCACACTCGAACCACCCGCGCTGCTAGGGTGGAATCACACTCGAACCACCCGCGCTGCTAGGGTGGAATCACACTTGGACCACCCGCGCTGCGGGGGTTGGATCACACTCGGACCACCCGCACTGCTGGAGTATGATCACACTCGGACCACCCGCGCTGCTGGAGTATGATCACACTCGGACCACCCGCGCTGCTGGGGTGGGATCACACTCGAACCACCCGCGCTGCTAGGGTGGAATCACACTCGGACCACCCACGCTGCTGGGGTTGAATCCCACTCGGTCCACCCGCGCTGCTGGAGTATGATCACACTCGGACCACCCGCGCTGCTGGGGTGGGATCACACTCGAACCACCCGCGCTGCTAGGGTGGAATCACATTCGGACCACCCGCGCTGCTGGGGTGGGATCACACTCGAACCACCCGCGCTGCTAGGGTGGAATCACACTCGGACCACCCGCGCTGCTGGGGTTGGATCACGCTCGGACCACCCGCACTGATGGAGTATGATCACACTCGGACCACCCGCACTGATGGAGTATTATCACGCTCGGACCACCCGCACTGCTGGGATGGGATCACACTCGGACCACCCGCACTGCTGGAGTATGATCACACTCGGACCACCCGTGCTGCTGGGGTGGGATCACACTCGGACCACCCATGCTGCTGGAGTATGATCACACTCGGACCACCCGCGCTGCTGGAGTATGATCACACTCGGACCACCCGCGCTGCTGGAGTATGATCACACTCGGACCACCCGCGCTGCAGGAGTATGATCACACTCGGACCACCCATGCTGCTGGGGTGGGAGCAGACTCGGACCACCCGCGCTGCTGGAGTATGATCACACTCGGACCACCCACGCTGCTGGGGTTGGATCACACTCGGACCACCGCGCTGCTGGAGTATGATCACACTCGGACCACCCATGCTGCTGGGGTGGGAGCACACTCGGACCACCCACGCTGCTGGGGTGGGATCACACTCGGACCACCCGCGCTGCTGGGGTATGATCACACTCGGACCACCCGCGCTGCTGGGGTTGGATTACACTCGGACCACCCGCGCTGCTGGGGTTGGATCACACTCGGACCACCCGCACTGCTGGAGTATGATCACACTCGGACCACCTGCGCTGCTGGGGTTGGATTACACTCGGACCACCCGCGCTGCTGGGGTTGGATCACACTCGGACCACCCGCGCTGCTGGGGTTGGATCACACTCGAAACACCCGCGCTGCTGGAGTATGATCACACTCGGACCACTCGCACTGCTGGGGTTGGATCACACTCAGACCACCCGTGCTGCCGGAGCATGATCACACTCGGACCACCCACGTTGCTAGGGTGGGATCACACTCGGACCACCCGCGCTGCTGGGATGGGATCACACTCGGACCACCCGCACTGATGGAGTATGATCACACTCGGACCACCCGCGCTGCTGGAGTAGGATCACGCTCGGACCACCCGCGCTGCTGGGATTGGATCACACTCAGACCACCGCGCTGCCGGAGCATGATCACACTCGGACCACCCACGTTGCTGGGGTGGGATCACACTCGGACCTCCCGCGCTGCTGGGGTTGGATCACACTCGGACCACCAGCGCTGCTGGAGTATGATCAGACTCGGACCACCCGCGCTGCTGGAGCATGATCACACTCGGACCACCCGCGCTGCTGGGATGGGATCACACTCGGACCACCCGTGCTGCTGGAGTATGATCACATTCGGACCACCCGCGCTGCTGGGGTTGGATCCCACTCGGACCACCCGCGCTGCTGGGATGGGATCACACTCGGACCACCCGCGCTGCTGGGATGGGATCACACTCGGACCACCCGCGCTGCTGGGGTTGGATCACACTCAGGCCACCCGCGCTGCTGGAGTATGATCACACTCGGACCGCCCGCGCTGCTAGGGTGGGATCACACTCGGACCACCCGCGCTGCTGGGGTTGGATCCCACTCGGACCACCCGCGCTGCTGGGGTTGGATCACACTCAGACCACCCGCGCTGCTGGAGTATGATCACACTCGGACCACCCGCGCTGCTGGGGTTGGATCACACTCGGACCGCCCGCGCTGCTGGGGTTGGATCACACTCGGACCACCCGCGCTGCTGGGGTTGGATCACACTCGGACCACCCGCGCTGCTGGAGTATGATCACACTCAGACCACCCGCGCTGCTGGAGTATGATCACACTCGGACCACCCGCGCTGCTGGGGTTGGATCACACTCGGACCACCCGCACTGCTGGAGTATGATCACACTCGGACCACCCGCACTGCTGGAGTATGATCACACTCGTACCACACGTGCTGCTGGGATGGGATCACACTCGGACCACCCGTGCTGCTGGAGTATGATCACACTCGGACCACCCGCGCTGCTGGGGTTGGATCACACTCGGACCACCCGCACTGCTGGAGTATGATCACACTCGGACCACCCGCGCTGCTGGGGTTGGATCACACTCGGACCACCCGCACTGCTGGAGTATGATCACACTCGGACCACCCGCACTGATGGAGTATGATCACACTCGGACCACCCGTGCTGCTGGGGTGGGAGCACACTCGGACTACCCGCGCTGCTGGAGTATGATCACACTCGGACCACCCGTGCTGCTGGAGTGGGATCACACTCGGACCACCCACGCTGCTGGGGTTGGATCACACTCGGACCACCGCGCTGCTGGAGTATGATCAGACTCGGACCACCCATGCTGCTGGGGTGGGAGCACACTCGGACCACCCACGCTGCTGGGGTGGGATCACACTCGGACCACCCGCGCTGCTGGAGTATGATCACACTCGGACCACCCACGCTGCTGGGGTTGGATCACACTCGGACCACCGCGCTGCTGGAGTATGATCAGACTCGGACCACCCATGCTGCTGGGGTGGGAGCACACTTGGACCACCCACGCTGCTGGGGTGGGATCACACTCGGACCACCCATGCTGCTGGGGTGGGAGCACACTCGGACCACCCACGCTGCTGGGGTGGGATCACACTCGGACCACCCGCGCTGCTGGGGTATGATCACACTCGGACCACCCGCGCTGCTGGGATCACACTCAGACCACCCGTGCTGCTGGAGTGTGATCACACTCGGACCACCCGCGCTGCTGGGGTTGGATTACACTCGGACCACCCGCGCTGCTGGGGTTGGATCACACTCGGACCACCCGCGCTGCTGGAGTATGATCACACTCGGACCACCCGCGCTGCTGGGGTGGGAGCACACTCGGACCACCCGCGCTGCTGGAGTATGATCACACTCGGACCACCCGCGCTGCTGGAGTATGATCACACTCGGACCACCCGCGCTGCTGGAGTATGATCAGACTTGGACCACCCACGCTGCTGGGGTGGGATCACACTCGGACCACCCGCGCTGCTGGGGTTGGATTACACTCGGACCACCCGCGCTGCTGGGGTTGGATCACACTCGGACCACCCGCACTGCTGGAGTATGATCACACTCGGACCACCCGCGCTGCCGGAGCATGATCACACTCGGACCACCCGCGCTGCTGGGGTTGGATCACACTCGGACCACCCGCGCTGCCGGAGCATGATCACACTCGGACCACCCACGTTGCTAGGGTGGGATCACACTCGGACCACCCGCGCTGCTGGGATGGGATCACGCTCAGACCACCCGCGCTGCTGGGGTTGGATCACACTCGGACCACCCGCACTGCTGGAGTATGATCACGCTCAGACCACCCGCGCTGCTGGGGTTGGATCACACTCGGACCACCCGCGCTGCTGGGGTTGGATCACACTCGGACCACCCACGTTGCTAGGGTGGGATCACACTCGGACCACCCGCGCTGCTGGGGTTGGATCACACTCGGACCACCCGCACTGATGGAGTATGATCACGCTCAGACCACCCGCGCTGCTGGGGTTGGATCACACTCGGACCACCCGCGCTGCTGGAGCATGATCACACTCGGACCACCCGCGCTGCTGGAGTATGATCACACTCGGACCACCCGCGCTGCTGGAGTATGATCAGACTTGGACCACCCACGCTGCTGGGGTGGGATCACACTCGGACCACCCGCGCTGCTGGGGTTGGATTACACTCGGACCACCCGCGCTGCTGGGGTTGGATCACACTCGGACCACCCGCACTGCTGGAGTATGATCACACTCGGACCACCCGCGCTGCCGGAGCATGATCACACTCGGACCACCCGCGCTGCTGGGGTTGGATCACACTCGGACCACCCGCGCTGCCGGAGCATGATCACACTCGGACCACCCACGTTGCTAGGGTGGGATCACACTCGGACCACCCGCGCTGCTGGGATGGGATCACGCTCAGACCACCCGCGCTGCTGGGGTTGGATCACACTCGGACCACCCGCACTGCTGGAGTATGATCACGCTCAGACCACCCGCGCTGCTGGGGTTGGATCACACTCGGACCACCCGCACTGCTGGAGTATGATCACACTCGGACCACCCGCGCTGCTGGGGTTGGATCACACTCGGACCACCCACGTTGCTAGGGTGGGATCACACTCGGACCACCCGCGCTGCTGGGGTTGGATCACACTCGGACCACCCGCACTGATGGAGTATGATCACGCTCAGACCACCCGCGCTGCTGGGGTTGGATCACACTCGGACCACCCGCGCTGCTGGAGCATGATCACACTCGGACCACCCGCGCTGCTGGGATGGGATCACACTCAGACCACCCGCGCTGCTGGGGTGGGATCACACTCGGACCACCCGCGCTGCTGGGATGGGATCACACTCGGACCACCCGCACTGATGGAGTATGATTACACTCGGACCACCCGCGCTGCTGGGGTTGGATCACACTCGGACCACCCGCACTGCTGGAGTATGATCACACTGGGACCTCCCGCGCTGCTGGGGTTGGATCCCACTCGGACCACCCGCGCTGCTGGGATGGGATCACACTCAGACCACCCGCGCTGCTGGGGTTGGATCACACTCAGACCACCCGCGCTGCTGGAGTATGATCACACTCGGACCACCCGTGCTGTTGGGGCGGGAGCACACTCGGACCACCCGCACTGCTGGAGTATGATCACACTCGGACCACCCATGCTGCTGGGATGGGATCACACTCAGACCACCCATGCTGCTGGGGTGGGAGCACACTCGGACCACCCGCGCTGCTGGGGTGGGAGCACATTCGGACCACCCATGCTGCTGGAGTATGATCACACTCGGACCACCCGCGCTGCTGGGATGGGATCACACTCGGACCACCCGTGCTGCTGGAGTATGATCACACTCGGACCACCCGCGCTGCTGGGATGGGATCACACTCTGACCACCCGCGCTGCTGGGGTGGGATCACACTCGGACCACCCGTGCTGCTGGAGTATGATCACACTCGGACCACCCGCGCTGCTGGGATGGGATCACACTCTGACCACCCGCGCTGCTGGAGTATGATCACACTCGGACCACCCGCGCTGCTGGGATGGGATCACACTCAGACCACCCATGCTGCTGGGGTGGGAGCACACTCGGACCACCCGCGTTGCTGGGGTGCGATCACACTCGGACAACCCGCGTTGCTGGGGTGCGATCACACTCGGACCACCCGCGCTGCTGGGATGGGATCACACTCGGACCACCCGCGCTGCTGGAGTATGATCACACTCTGACCACCCGCGCTGCTGGGGTGGGAGCACACTCGGACCACCCGCGCTGCTAGGGTGGGATCACACTCGGACCACCCGCACTGCTGGAGTATGATCACACTCGGACCACCCGTGCTGCTGGAGTATGATCACACTCGGACCACCCGTGCTGCTGGAGTATGATCACACTCAGACCACCCATGCTGCTGGGGTGGGATCACACTCTGACCACCCGCGCTGCTGGAGTATGATCACACTCAGACCACCCGCGCTGCTGGAGTATGATCACACTCGGACCACCCGCGCTGTTAGGGTGGGATCACACTCAGACCACCCGCGCTGCTGGAGTATGATCACACTCAGACCACCCGCGCTGCTGGAGTATGATCACACTCGGACCACCCGCGCTGTTAGGGTGGGATCACACTCAGACCACCCGCGCTGCTGGAGTATGATCACACTCGGACCACCCGCGCTGTTAGGGTGGGATCACACTCAGACCACCCGCGCTGCTGGAGTATGATCACACTCAGACCACCCATGCTGCTGGGGTTGGATCTTACTCGGACCACCCGCGCTGCTAGGGTGGGATCACACTCTGACCACCCGCGCTGCTGGAGTATGATCCGACTCAAACCACCCACGCTGCTGGAGTAGGATCACACTCGGACCACCCACGCTGCTGGGGTGGGAGCACACTCGGACCACCCGTGCTGCTGGAGTATGATCACACTCGGACCACCCGCGCTGCTGGGGTATGATCACACTCGGACCACCCGCGCTGCTGGAGTATGATCACACTCGGACCACCCGCGCTGTTAGGGTGGGATCACACTCAGACCACCCGCGCTGCTGGAGTATGATCACACTCAGACCACCCGCGCTGCTGGAGTATGATCACACTCGGACCACCCGCGCTGTTAGGGTGGGATCACACTCAGACCACCCGCGCTGCTGGAGTATGATCACACTCGGACCACCCGCGCTGTTAGGGTGGGATCACACTCAGACCACCCGCGCTGCTGGAGTATGATCACACTCAGACCACCCATGCTGCTGGGGTTGGATCTTACTCGGACCACCCGCGCTGCTAGGGTGGGATCACACTCTGACCACCCGCGCTGCTGGAGTATGATCCGACTCAAACCACCCACGCTGCTGGAGTAGGATCACACTCGGACCACCCACGCTGCTGGGGTGGGAGCACACTCGGACCACCCGTGCTGCTGGAGTATGATCACACTCGGACCACCCGCGCTGCTGGGGTGGGAGCACACTCGGACCACCTGTGCTGCTGAGGCATCGCCAATGATGGTGTCCCCAGAAGGGCAGTTGGGTGGGAGAAGCCCCTCCCGGAGGGGCAGTTGGGCGGGAGAAGCCCCTCCCGGAGGGGCAGTTGGGTGGGAGAAGCCCCTGGGAGGGGCAGTTGGGTGGGAGAAGCCCCCTGAGGGGAAGTTGGGTGGGAGAAGCCCCTGGAGGGGCAGTTGGGCGGGAGAAGCCCCCTGGAGGGGCAGTTGGGCGGGAGAAGCCCCTCCTGGAAGGGCAGTTGGGTGGGGGAAGCCCCCTGGAGGGGTAGTTGGGTGGGAGAAGCCCCCCGGAGGGGCAGTTGGGAGGGAGAAGCCCCCGGAGGGGCAGTTGGGTGGGAGAAGCCCCCGGAGGGGTAGCACAGGGCTCCAGCTGATCTCCCCCGGGGGAGGGGTGGGATCCCCCTTCCTGACAAGTCCTACCATGGACCACACCAGTCCATAGAAGCTGGAAGAGGAGGAGGGGTATCCTGGTAAGGGGAGGAGTCACTGCTGTACCCACAGAGGGAACCCCCCCCCCCCCCTTATTTACACATTCCTTCTCAGAGGGGGAAGTGCACTTTCTTACTTTTTGCTTTTTTTCCCCAGCAGATCTTCTGCAGCCTATTAGCATCTACTTCCTCCGTGCATGGCAGTATTGCACCCAATGTGTGGTTGGATCTCCCATCCCCCAGCAATGTGAATGGACTCGGAGGTCACAGTGTGTGTGAATGTAGAGATCTGAATGAGGCCCCCGGTGGGTGAAACATGTCAGGGTTCCCAGTCTGGCTGTGTTGTAGCCATGTGATGTAATGGAGGATCTGTACTGGAGCATAATACGGCCAATCAGATTCCTCCATACACACATTACCTCCCCCCCCCCCCCCCCCGTCTTCTCCCTCCAATCCTGCTGATTTCCTGCAGCCACTTCCTGTCTCCATGCACTCCACTGATGGCTGCCGGTGTAACGTTAGAAAACCAGACCTCGTGAAAATTCCATACCCACGTCACTTCTGGTTCACCTATGTCATGGAACAGCTGAGGAGCTCACTTGTGCGCATGCTCGGAGGGTAGGGAATTTTCATGGCAGTGTGTTGTAACGTTACACCGCATCAGCTGTTGCAGCGGTTACATTAAAACATCTCGGCTGCAACATGAAATCATCTCTGCTCCTATCCCTGTCACTTCCCTGATCTCCGCTCCTATCCCTGTCACTTCCCTGATCTTGGCTACTAAATATATAAGCGGCGGTGGCGGCGGCGGATCTATGAAAAAACCCTCCGCCGCTTTTACATTTAGTAGCAGAGATCAGGGAAGTGACAGGGGGAGGAGCGGAGATCAGGGAAGTGACAGGGGTAGGAGCGGAGATCAGGGAAGTGACAGGGGTAGGAGCAGAGATCAGGGAAGTGACAGGGGTAGGAGCGGAGATCAGGGAAGTGACAGGGGTAGGAGCGGAGATCAGGGAAGTGACAGGGGTAGGAGCAGAGATCAGGGAAGTGACAGGGGTAGGAGCAGAGATCAGGGAAGTGACAGGCATAGGAGCAGAGATCAGGGAAGTGACAGGGGGAGGAGCAGAGATCAGGGAAGTGACAGGGATAGGAGCAGAGATCAGGGAAGTGACAGGGATAGGAGCAGAGATCAGGGAAGTGACAGGGGGAGGAGCAGAGATCAGGGAAGTGACAGGGATAGGAGCGGAGATCAGGGAAGTGACAGGGGTAGGAGCGGAGATCAGGGAAGTGACAGGGGTAGGAGCGGAGATCAGGGAAGTGACAGGGGTAGGAGCGGAGATCAGGGAAGTGACAGGGATAGGAGCGGAGATCAGGGAAGTGACAGGGGTAGGAGCGGAGATCAGGGAAGTGACAGGGGTAGGAGCGGAGATCAGGGAAGTGACAGGGGTAGGAGCGGAGATCAGGGAAGTGACAGGGGTAGGAGCAGAGATCAGGGAAGTGACAGGGGTAGGAGCAGAGATCAGGGAAGTGACAGGCGTAGGTGCAGAGATCAGGGAAGTGACAGGGGGAGGAGCAGAGATCAGGGAAGTGACAGGGATAGGAGCAGAGATCAGGGAAGTGACAGGGATAGGAGCAGAGATCAGGGAAGTGACAGGGGGAGGAGCAGAGATCAGGGAAGTGACAGGGATAGGAGCGGAGATCAGGGAAGTGACAGGGGTAGGAGCGGAGATCAGGGAAGTGACAGGGGTAGGAGCGGAGATCAGGGAAGTGACAGGGGTAGGAGCGGAGATCAGGGAAGTGACAGGGGTAGGAGCGGAGATCAGGGAAGTGACAGGGGTAGGAGCGGAGATCAGGGAAGTGACAGGGATAGGAGCGGAGATCAGGGAAGTGACAGGGATAGGAGCGGAGATCAGGGAAGTGACAGGGGTAGGAGCGGAGATCAGGGAAGTGACAGGGGTAGGAGCAGAGATCAGGGAAGTGACAGGGGTAGGAGCAGAGATCAGGGAAGTGACAGGCATAGGAGCAGAGATCAGGGAAGTGACAGGGGGAGGAGCAGAGATCAGGGAAGTGACAGGGATAGGAGCAGAGATCAGGGAAGTGACAGGGATAGGAGCAGAGATCAGGGAAGTGACAGGGGGAGGAGCGGAGATCAGGGAAGTGACAGGGATAGGAGCGGAGATCAGGGAAGTGACAGGGGTAGGAGCGGAGATCAGGGAAGTGACAGGGGTAGGAGCGGAGATCAGGGAAGTGACAGGGATAGGAGCGGAGATCAGGGAAGTGACAGGGGTAGGAGCGGAGATCAGGGAAGTGACAGGGATAGGAGCGGAGATCAGGGAAGTGACAGGGGTAGGAGCGGAGATCAGGGAAGTGACAGGGGTAGGAGCGGAGATCAGGGAAGTGACAGGGATAGGAGCGGAGATCAGGGAAGTGACAGGGGTAGGAGCGGAGATCAGGGAAGTGACAGGGGTAGGAGCGGAGATCAGGGAAGTGACAGGGATAGGAGCAGAGATGATTTCATGTTGCAGCCGAGATGTTTTAATGTAACCGCCGCAACAGCTGGTGCGGTGTAACGTTACACACACTGCCGTGAAAATTCCTTACCCTCCAAGCATGCGCACTAGTAAGCTCCTCAGCTGTTGAATGACGTAGGTGCGACGTAGGTGAACCGGAAGTGACGAGGGTAGGGAATTTTCATGGGTATGTTTTTTTCACGGAACACCGGCATTTCTCGGGGGGGGGGGGGGGTGGTAACGTTAGAAATCCATACCTCGTGGAAATTCCATACCCACGTCACTTCCTGGCAGAAACGTAATGGAACAGCTGAGCAGCATAGCAGTGCGCATGATCACAGCTCCGGTGTTCCGTGAAAAAACCATACCCGTGAAAATTCCCTACCCTCGTCACTTCCGGTTCACCTACGTCGCACCTACGTCATTTAACAGCTGAGGAGCTTACTAGTGCGCATGCTCGGAGGGTTGGGAATTTTCACGGTAGTGTGTTGTACCCTTACACCGCATCAGCTGTTGCAGCGGTTACCCCTGTCACTTCCCTGATCTCTGCTCCTACCCCTGTCACTTCCCTGATCTTGGCTACTAAATATATAAGCGGCGGCGGCGGATCTATGAAAAAACCCACCGCCGCTTTTACATTTAGTAGCGGAGATCAGGGAAGTGACAGGGGGAGGAGCGGAGATCAGGGAAGTGATAGGGGTAGGAGCGGAGATCAGGGAAGTGACAGGGGTAGGAGCAGAGATCAGGGAAGTGATAGGGGTAGGAGCGGAGATCAGGGAAGTGACAGGGGGAGGAGCGGAGATCAGGGAAGTGATAGGGGTAGGAGCGGAGATCAGGGAAGTGACAGGGGGAGGAGCGGAGATCAGGGAAGTGATAGGGGTAGGAGCGGAGATCAGGGAAGTGACAGGGGGAGGAGCGGAGATCAGGGAAGTGACAGGGGTAGGAGCGGATTCATGTTGCAGCAGAGATGTTTTAATGTAACCGCCGCAACAGCTGATGCGGTGTAACGTTATAACACACTACCGTGAACATTCCCTACCCTCCGAGCATGCGCACGTCAGCTCCTCAGCTGTTCCATGACGTAGGTGCTCCGGAAGTGACGAGGGTAGGGAATTTTCATGGGTATGGTTTTTTCACGGAACAGGGGGGTTCCTGATGGTGACACCAGTGGAGCAGATAGGGTGACAACACAGGAGCACACTGGGAGGGGGAACACATCGTTGTCACCCTGAAATAGGAAGTTATAAGAAGGTGACAAAGATTGGAGATGACATGAGCATGAGAACGGGGGGAAAGAGAACACTTTGTTATGTGGGGGGGGGGGGGGGGTTGGCCACCTACCAGGGCGTCATTCCTCAACCCTCCATTTGTCCTGGAGAGAAGAAATGTGAAGTGTTCCAGGTGTCACCGGTACAGGAAGTGCGGGAAATCCTCCAGTGGGGACACCCAGCCTCAGTGTGACCAGTCAAACACTGGGGGACGCCTGCTGAGGAGACAAGGGGTCCTCATGGGCCGTCCCGCGGGGTGGTCTGAGGTGGCAGGGCTGGGAGTCATATAGACAGGAAGTAAGGTAGATTGTCAGCTCTGCAGGTTCTCATACTGATTATTACATTCCTAGTCACACCCCCTGATGATGTCACACCTTCTGATGATGTCACACCCCCTGGTGATGTCATTTTGTATAACACGCCTGCAAATGAAGGCGACACACGAGAGATTCTGAAGGGTTAGTCCATCCAGAAGTCCTATCTCCGTTATGGGGGGGGGGGGGGTGCCGCTGGTGTCTTTCCCTCCCTCCCCCCACTATGGGGTGTACAGAGATTTCACCCCCATAGACAGCCAGGTGGGGGCGACTCTCTTACACCCACCATCACTCTGCCCTCCCCCCTTTACCAGTCATTAGGTATCCATGGGGGGATGGGCAGCCATGATCCCAATTTACAATGAGTTCTGATTCCCCAGGCAGTGTGACTCCCCTAGGCTGGGGCCCCTGTGGCCCCCATTATGATCTGTGTCTGCACAATGATAGAACAACAACCATTCAAAATATCTATTTATATACAGAACCGATTATATACACGTTATAAAATGCTATACAGAGTTATACACCTGCCCCTCCCCCCTGCAGGGTCACAACACATGGAACCTGCCCCTCCCCCTGCAGGGTCACAACAGACATGGAGCATGCCCCTCCCCCTTTGGGGTGACCGCTATGGGATAGGCAGCCGGCAGTGTTGGGGTCCATTGGGTGTGAATTATAAAAAATAAGTTTCTGATTGGGTCTAACAGACAGTTGATGGGGGAGGGGGGACCTACCTCACCCAACAGGGGTCACCAGTAAGTTCCCTGTCTGCTACGGGGAGACATCCTGTCACCCTATAGGCAGATCCCTCGGTCTCCCAAGTCGATATTCCACCCATCGGGTGTCGTCATTAAAATAAGATCTTTGGACCTTTTTTCTTGGAGTCCATGGAGGGACACGGGGATTCAGGAACAGTCGGGATCTACTGCCCTCTACAGGAGACGGGGACACTGGCAATGTCTGCCCTACAATCCAATCCTGAGCATGCTGTTCCTCAGGAAAAGGGATGTGTGGGCGGGAAATCGGAAGCCCAGGAGTCGGCAGATACATCGTGGACTGATGCCTGAGCCTCCATCCTCGGGTGAGTGAGCTCACCATCCACTGTCTGTAAGCTGAGCCTCCATCCTCGGGTGAGTGAGCTCACCATCCACTTTCTGTAAGCTGAGCCTCCATCCTCGGGTGAGTGAGCTCACCATCCACTGTCTATAACCTGGGCCTCCATTCTCGGGTGAGGGAGCTCACCTTCCACGATCTGTAACCTGAGCCTCCATCCTCAGGTTGAGTGAGCTCACCATCCACTGTCTGTAACCTGAGCCTCCATCCTCGGGTGAGTGAGCTCACCATCCACTGTCTATAACCTGAGCCTCCATCCTTGGGTGAGTGAGCTCACCATCCACTTTCTGTAAGCTGAGCCTCCATCCTCGGGTGAGTGAGCTCACCATCCACTGTCTATAACCTGGGCCTCCATTCTCGGGTGAGTGAGCTCACCATCCACTGTCTATAACCCGGGCCTCCATCCTCCGGGTGAGTGAGCTCACCATCCACTGTCTGTAACCTGAGCCTCCATCCTCCGGGTGAGTGAGCTCACCATCCACTGTCTGTAACCTGAGCCTCCCTCCTCGGGTGAGTGAGCTCACCATCCACTGTCTGTAACCTGAGCCTCCATCCTCCGGGTGAGTGAGCTCACCTTCCACTGTCTGTAACTGAAGCCTCCTGCCTCTGAGCAAGGGAATATATTATAGTAAGGGGACACAGATGTGTGGGGAGCTCTGTGGACTCTGATGTAAGGGGGGAGTTTGAGAACCCTGATTCAAGGGGGAATGCTGGAAACTCTGATGTAAGTGGGGGCTTTGGTGAGCAGAAACCCCCTTACACCAGAGTTCCCCTTTACACCAGAGTCCACAGTGCTCCCCCCTATAAATATTGTCCATGTGCCGCTAGAGTTTCAGGTTTTGCTTGAAGAAAAGTTGCCAACCCTCCTGAACCTCCGGGTGCAGGAGAAGATGCAACGCATCAACGAGGTATGAAACACTCTGTAAATCTGAGACCACTGAAGGAGACATGGAGGTCCCGTGGATATGGGAAAGGCCTTGGGCCTCATAACGAGGGGTCACAGCTTCTGAGTTATTGGTGTCGGTCCCTTTTGGGAACACCGGGTAAACGCCCTCAGAACCACCAGAGGAGTGTGGGTTGAGGTCAGGACTGTTTTCTGAGTGTCTTAGTAAAGACATGCCTAGGGCTGTACCATGGCACTCACAATGCCGAGCCTAGGACACAAAGGTTCCAGTGGGGTCCCAGTACCGCCTCCAAAGCTTGTGCTCCGGAAACCCCAATCTGGAGACAAGCTCAAACCGCGATCGAGCAAGGGAAAGAGTCACAAAAATTGCCACCAAGCAAGGAAAGCCAGTAAAAATCGTTAGCCATGGCATGGAGATTGGGCAAAAACCAGGTCTAACCTCCTAGGACCCTAACAAAAAACCCGAGGCATGCTGGCTACAGGAGGGGATATACAGGGGCGGGACTACAATATTTCTGTTTGCCAGTGTCCCAACCTCCTGTAGGGGGCAGTATAACCCAACTGTTTCTGAATTTCTGTCTCCTTAAATGGATGAGAAGGGGAAAAAAGCTGTCTGATGAGACTGGAGCTATAGATAGGGACGATGGACCTGATGTAGGGACGATGGACCTGATGTAGGGACGATGGACCTGATGACAGATGTCACACAGCGGTGAGGTGGAAGTAAAAGAAAGAGAAATAAGGTGTCACTGAACTGATGGCGATGGAGTGTGGGATGTCTTTGGGTTGAGGCCACAATGGAGATGTAGATAGAATGGAGTGCTATCCTACCTTCTACATGTGGAATTGTGGCTCTGATCAACTCCTAGAGGTGATGAGGCCATGGACACATGGAATCCTTAATACGTTGGAACGGTAGTATGGTAGAGGTGATGAGTGCATGCTTATAGTCACAATATATGTCATGGTATCCAATAAGATAGAGATGTCATGGAGATTATAGAGTGTGAGGGGACATGGAATTGAAGATGATGGAGTCTGAGGGGACATGGAGATGGAGTTTAAGGGGATGTGGAAATGGAGATGATGGCACCTGAGGGGGTGTGAAAATGGAGATGATAATGCCTGTGGGGACGTGGAATTGGGGATGATGGAGTGTAAGGGAACATAATATTGGAGAAAATGGAGTGTGAAGAGGCATGGAATTGAAGATGATTGCGCCTGAGGGGACATGGAAGTGGAGATGATGGCGCCTGAGGGGACATGGTAATGGAGATGATGGCGCCTGAGGGGACATGGTAATGGAGATGATGGCGCCTGAGGGGACATGGAAATGGAGATGATGGCACCTGAGGGGACATGGTAATGGAAATGATGGCACCTGAGGGGACATAGAAGTGGGGATGATGATGACAGAGGGGACATGGAAATGGAGATGATGGCGTCTGAGGGGACATGGAATTGGAGATGATTAAGCATGAGGGGCGTAGAAATGGAGAAGATGGCACATGAGGGGATGTGGAATTGGGGATGGTGGAGCTTGAAGAGACACAGAATTGGAGATGAGGAGATGATGGCACCTAAGGGGACATGGAGATGGAGTGGTGTGAGGGGTCATGGAAATGGGGATGATGATGCTGGAGGAGACATAGAAATGGAGATGATGGAGTGTGAGGAGATGTGGAAATGGAGATGATGGCGCCTGAGGGGACTTAGAATTCAAGATAGTGGCACTTGAGGGGACTTGGTTTTGTAGATGATGGCACCTGAGGGGATGAGGAAATGGAGATGATGGAGCTTGAAGAGACACAGAATTGGAGATGATGCACCTAAGGGGACATGCAAATGGAGATGGTGGAGAGTGTGAGGGGGTCATGGAAATGGGGATTATGACACCGGAGGGGACATGGAAATGGAGATGATGGAGCCTGAGGGGACATGGAAATGGAGATGATGGAGCCTGAGGGGACATGGAAATGGAGATGATGGCACCTGAGGGGACAGGGAAATGGAGATGATGGCACCTGAGGGGACAGGGAAATGGAGATGATGATGGCGCCTGAGGGGACAGGGAAATGGGGTTGATGGTGCCTGAGGGGACATGGAAAAGGAGATGATGGAGTGTGAGGGGACATAGCATTGGAGATTATGGAGAGGGAAGGGATATGGAATGGAAGATGATCGTGTAAGGGTACATGGAATTGGAGATGATGGAGTGTGAGGGTACATGGAATTGGAGATGATGGAGTGTAAAATGACATGGGATTGGGAATAATACCTACAGTTGCATCCTGCACTTCATTATGTGGGTCAAGGTGGACTGGAATGTGATGGCGGTAGACAAATATCAGAATAGAGTTATGGAGACGACAATGAGACAAGGAGATGTATAAATGGAGTGATGAGATACGATGGAACTGTAGACTAGATGGATTTCTGGATTTGATGAATTCCTAGACACGGTAAAAGACCTCGCACTCCCATGGTCCTGTCCTACGGGTGAAGTCAATGTATTTAGCACTATGATGGTGGAGCAGAAGAAATGGTGGTGAAGGGAGTTCCAGATCTCCTAGAGAAACAATGGGGGGGGGGGGGTTGGAGGTATTTTGAATATCTCGCATTGTCTTTATCAAATCCTCTTGAAGATGGAGAAGATTCCACTGCCGCTGTCCCGGGATCGTCTTGTGCTCCCTTTTCTAGTGGGGGTGCTGGGGGCCGATTCCGAGGCTTTCTCCTGATCTCTCTGTGACTTCAGCTGTTGGCTGATAACAATCTGCATGTCGTCCTGTGAACAGACAAGACACAAATATGAATAAAGTGGCACCCTGAGCCTCCCCAGCCCTCCGCTCCTCCGCTCCTCCCCAGCCCTCCGCTCCTCCCCGCTCCTCCGCTCCTCCTCCCCTCACCTGCCAGGCCTCCAGCTCTTGGCTCAGCAGCACTTTTTGCTCCACGGCACTGAGAAGCTGCCGACTCATGGAATCCTTCTCCAGGCGACACTTTGCCAACTCCAGCTCCAACTCGCCTTTTCTAAGGAGACAAAGAAAATCCAAAAATTAACCTATACCAGAAGAACGTCTTCCTGGAATGGGAATATACAGTGCCTTGCGAAAGTATTCGGCCCCCTTGAACTTTTGCCACATTTCAGGCTTCAAACATAAAGATATAAAACTGTAATTTTTTGTGAAGAATCAACAACAAGTGGGACACAATCATGAAGTGGAACGAAATTTATTGGATATTTCAAACTTTTTTACCAAATAAAAAACTGAAAAATTGGGCATGCAAAATTATTCAGCCCCCTTAAGTTAATACTTTGTAGCGCCACCTTTTGCTGCGATTACAGCTGTAAGTGGCTTGGGGTATGTCTCTATCAGTTTTGAGCATCGAGAGACTGAAATTTTTGCCCATTTCTCCTTGCAAAACAGCTCGAGCTCCACAGATTCTCGATTGGATTCAGGTCTGGACTTTGACTTGGCCATTCTAACACCTGGATATGTTTATTTGTGAACCATTCCATTGTAGATTTTGCTTTATGTTTTGGATCATTGTCTTGTTGGAAGACAAATCTCCGTCCCAGTCTCAGGTCTTTTGCAGACTCCATCAGGTTTTCTTCCAGAATGGTCCTGTATTTGGCTCCATCCATCTTCCCATCAATTTTAACCATCTTCCCTGTCCCTGCTGAAGAAAAGAAGGCCCAAACCATGATGCTGCCACCACCATGTTTCACAGTGGGGATGGTGTGTTCAGGGTGATGAGCTGTGTTGCTTTTACACCAAACATAAAGTTTTGCATTGTTGCCAAAAAGTTTGATTTTGGTTTCATCTGAGCAGAGCTCCTTCTTCCACATGTTTGGTGTCTCCCAGGTGGCTTGTGGCAAACTTTAAACAACACTTTTTATGGATATCTTTAAGAAATGTCTTTCTTCTTGCCACTCTTCCATAAAGGGCAGATTTGTGCAGTATACGACTGATTGTTGTCCTATGGACAGAGTCTCCCACCTCAGCTGTAGATCTCTGCAGTTCATCCAGAGTGATCATGGGCCTCTTGGCTGCATCTCTGATCAGTCTTCTCCTTGTATGAGCTGAAAGTTTAGAGGGACGGCCAGGTCTTCGTAGATTTGCAGTGGTCTGATACTCCTTCCATTTCAATATTATCGCTTGCACAGAGCTCCTTGGGATGTTTAAAGCTTGGGAAATCTTTTTGTATCCAAATCCGGCTTTAAACTTCTCCACAACAGTATCTCGGACCTGCCTGGTGTGTTCCTTGTTCTTCATGATGCTCTCTGCGCTTTAAACGGACCTCTGAGACTATCACAGTGCAGGTGCATTTATACGGAGACTTGATTACACACAGGTGGATTCTATTTATTATCATTAGTCATTTAGATCAACATTGGATCATTCAGAGATCCTCACTGAACTTCTGGAGAGAGTTTGCTGCACTGAAAGTAAGGGGGCTGAATAATTTTGCACGCCCAATTTTTCCGTTCTTTATTTGTTAACAAAGTTTGAAATATCCAATAAATTTCGTTCCACTTCATGATTGTGTCCCACTTGTTGTTGATTCTTCACAAAAAATTACAGTTTTATATCTTTAGGTTTGAAGCCTGAAATGTGGCAAAAGGTCGCAAAGTTCAAGGGGGCCGAATACTTTCGCAAGGCACTGTATAGGATGAGCAGATGACTCATGGAGGCACATCAAAGCTGTTAGGGCCTGTATGGAGTGCCTATGCGCCAGTATGGAGTGCCTATGCGCCAGTATGGAGTGACTATGCGCCAGTATGGAGTGACTATGCGCCAGTATGGAGTGACTATGCGCCAGTATGGAGTGACTATGCGCCAGTATGGAGTGACTATGCGCCAGTATGGAGTGACTATGCGCCAGTATGGAGTGACTATGCGCCAGTATGGAGTGACTATGTGCCAGTATGGAGTGACTATGTGCCAGTATGGAGTGACTATGCGCCAGTATGGAGTGACTATGCGCCATGGTTGATATGGAGAAATGGAGGGAAGCTTCTCTTTTCCAACACAAAACTAGTGAGGATCGGAGACTACTGATAAAGAGGTTTTACAATGATTTAGAAAGGCTTCGTAGGTAACAAGAAGCCACCTCTTGGCACAATTTCTACTTGCTTGTCACAAAAAACATTGCACTTCTGCCATGTTTTATCATTTTCCTTTAATCTTAGGGGAGATAAATTAGAAGTAAAAACTAGAAATACAGAACACACTATATGTATATATATAGCCGTAACATTGTGGACCCCTGACCATTACACCTATATGAGCTTGTTAGACATTCCTTTCCAAAGCCATGGCCGCCAATAGTGAGTTGCCCCTCGTTTGTGTATATAATGGCCCCTTACTCTTCTGGGAAGACTTTTTTCACATGAGTTTGGAGGGTGCCATTTGTGAGATCTGATACTGATGTTGGGTGAGAAGAACTCACAATCAGCAGTCTAATTCATCCCAAAGGTGTTAGCTAGAGATCAGGTACTGGTGTTGGAGGAGAGGACCTGGCTCACCGGTGGTGTTCCAATTCATCCCAAAGCGGGTCTGAAGGGTTGAGGCCAGGGCTCTCTACAGGACACTGGAGTTCCTTCACACCAAACAGGTCACATCATGTTTTTATGAAGCTGGCTATGTATACGGGGGGGGGGGGGGGGGGATAGAATCATGCTGGAACAGAAAAGGGTCTTCACCAAACTGTTACCACAAGGATGGAAGAGTGCAATTGTCTACAATGTGTTTGTATGATGGAGTAATACCAGGACCCTTCACTGGAGACACATACTTGCCAACTGTCCCGTTTTTGCAGAGACAGTCCCGGCAAATAGGAGCCTGTCCGGGTAATTTACATTGTCCCGGCAATGTACTTATTTACGCTTTGCACTTTATTTATATTTCCATATTCCATTTTTTGTACGGTCACACCTGAGCACATTTCACATTTTAGAATTGCAGGGAATTGTGATGAGAATTTTAAACTTTAGGCAGAAGTAGTGCAGCTGAATTACTTTGGCCTCAAGTTTAAAATTCCCTTTACAATTTCCCGTAATTCTCTCTCTATTGAGTAGACTCTATAATCTGATAAGAAGGCAGAGATTAATTATGCGGAGTTTCAGGGAAGTGGGTGTGGTAAGTAATAGATAGCTGCGCTGCAAAGTGTCCCTGGAAATTTTTTTCAAATGTTGGCAACTATGGAGACCCCTGAGCTCAGTCATTGGCAGGGATGGCCAGATATGTCAGGCCATATAGAGTATGAGGGGCCTAAAAAGTCCATCATACATAATTCTTGGGGCAGTCATTCCTTTACCCCAGGGCTTTTTTTCTCAGAGAAAAGGTGCAGGAACTCCCCTTTCTAAGTTACTTTGTGTCTCCGCCCCCTACCCACCTTCGAGCACTAATCCTTGGTTCCACCTCTGAGCAACGACACTTGGATCCACCCCCTACCCAGCTTCCAGTACAGTCCCTTTTAGAGAATATAGAGGCAAGTATAATTTTGTAGTGGAATGTATGGAATTTGGTTATGATAACAAGAAAAGCAATAAAATTGATCCCCCACAGTCAACAGCAATATACCCCCCCCCCCCCCAGCAGCAATATACCCCCCCCCCAACAGCAATAGACCCCAGCAGCAGCAAAAGATCTTCCAGCAGCCAGCATCAATAGACTCTCTAGCAGCCAGCAACAGTAGACCCCTCCCTAAACAGTAGACCCCTTCCAGCAACAATTAACCCACAGTATCAAAAGATCCTCCACCAGCAACAATAGATTGCCATCCAAAAATAGATCCCCTCCAGCATCAGTAGACCTTTCAGCACCCCTTGTCATGGCATACATTCAGTGCTAGAGGTGCCGGAACTGCGTTCCCCCTGAAAAAAAGCCCTGCTTTACCCCATCCTCACCCATGACCGGTTTGTATGCCTACCGAGCGGCAGAGTTCTCAGACCCCCCCACCACAGTTCTTTTCATTTGATATACTGATGTCTTACTTCATGATGGCCTCATCCCGGTCTGAGATGGCTTGTTTCATGACACTGTCAACGTCGTTCTGCTGGGACAAATCACGCAGCTTCTGAAGTTCCTCGCGTAGAGAGTTTATCTCCACGTATTGGATGGTGACCTGGAGGGAGAGCAGAATCGGGGGGCGGTCATATACAGCGGTCATATACAGCGGTGATATACAGCGGTGATATACAGCGGTAATATACAGCGGTCATATACAGCGGTCATATACACAGATAATCCATACAATGCACAACTGATGGACTTTATATGACTAGGAAGGGCCTCTTTATAGAAGTCACATGGCTCTTCTTCCAGGGAATGAGAATTCTGACTCCTCCTGGTGTTTCTATGGTGTAAAGGAGGACTCAATAAAACTTATCTTATGGATAAATTCACCTATTTATGACAATATCGCTCCACACCGGTCATTATTTATTCATGTCTCCGGAGGGGAGCCGGACAAGGAACCTCAGAGGAGGGTCGTCACTCTACACCTGGAATAATCCATTCATGTCCTAGTAGGGGAGCACAACAAGGAACCTCAGAGGAGGGTCGTCACTCTACACCTGGAATAATCCATTCATGTCCTAGTAGGGGAGCACAACAAGGAACCTCAGAGGAGGGTCGTCACTCTACACCTGGAATAATCCATTCATGTCCTAGTAGGGGAGCACAACAAGGAACCTCAGAGGAGGGTCGTCACTCTACACCTGGAATAATCCATTCATGTCCTAGTAGGGGAGCACAACAAGGAACCTCAGAGGAAGGTCGTCACTCTACACCTGGAATAATCCATTCATGTCCTTGTAGGGGAGCACAACAAGGAACCTCAGAGGAAGGTCGTCACTCTACACCTGGAATAATCCATTCATGTCCTAGTAGGGGAGCACAACAAGGAACCTCAGAGGAGGGTCGTCACTCTACACCTGGAATAATCCATTCATGTCCTTGTAGGGGAGCACAACAAGGAACCTCAGAGGAGGGTTGTCACTCTACACCTGGAATAATCCATTCATGTCCTAGCAGGGGAGCACAACAAGGAACCTCAGGAGGGACTACATTACTCTACACCTGGAATGTTCCATTCATACCTCAGGAGGGGAGCTGGTCAAGGAGAAACTTCATGATTGTACACCTGGCATAATCCAATCATGTCCCAAGAGGGGAGTTAGACCGGGAAACTCAAGGGAACATCATCACTCTACACCTGGCATAATCCATTCATGTCTTGGGAGGGGAGCCGGACAAGGAACCTTAGGGGAATATTGTCACTCTACACCTGGCATAATCCATTCATGTCTCGCGAGAGGAGCAACAGAAGAAACCTCAGAAGAGCAATGTTCCTCCACACCGAGTATAATCCATTTGTGTCTCTTGGGAGGGGGGGCTGCACGAGGAACCTCAGGGGAACATCATCACTCTACACCTGGAATAATCCATTCATGTTTTTGGAGGGGAGCCGGACAAGGAACCTCAGGGGAACGTTGTCATTTACATTTCTCATAATCCATTCACGTCCCAGGAGGGGAGCTGGAAAGGGAACCTCAGGGGGATTGTTGTCACTCTACACCTGGCATAATCCATTCATGTTCTGGGAGGGGAGCCAGACAAGGAACTTCACAGGGGGGAAAGTTGTGTCAGGAGGGAAGTTGGACAAGAAAATTCCGGAGAACGTCATCGCTCTACACCTGGCATAAACCATTCATGTCTCAGGAGGGGAGCTTGACCAGGATATGCAGGGGAACATCGTCACTCTACATCTAGAATAATCCATGCATGTCATGGGAGGGGAGCCGGACAAGGAACTTTAGGTGAACATTGACAATTCTATACCTAGCATAGTCCATTCATGTCACTGGAGGGGAGCTGGTCAAGGAACCTCACAAAGGGAATCCTATCACTCTAGATCTGACATCGTCCATTCATCTCTCGGGAGAGGAGCCAATCAAGAAACCTCTGAAGAACAATGTTCCTCTACACCACAATGTTCCTCTACACCACAATGTTCCTCCACACCTGGTAAACTCCACTCATGACTTGGGAGAGGAGCCAGACAAGGAACCTCAGATGGAGAACATCATCACTCTACACCTGGCATAGCCCATTCATGTCTCTTGGGAGGGGGGCTGCAATGGGAACCTCACAGGGGGAGACATTTGTTTTTGTAGCCAAAGGTCAAGTTATCACCTTTTCTTTCATTTTGCTCTCACAGCTCTTCTAAAATGAATCTATGTAGATCTCCTATGATCACAGCCTCCATTAAAGAGCACACCCTAGGATCACTGCCTCCATTAAAGAGCACATCCTAGGATCACTGCCTCCATTAAAGAGCACACCCTAGGATCACTGCCTCCATTAAAGAGCACATCCTAGGATCACTGCCTCCATTAAAGAGCACATCCTAGGATCACTGCCTCCATTAAAGAGCACACCCTAGGATCACTGCCTCCATTAAAGAGCACATCCTAGGATCACTGCCTCCATTAAAGAGCACATCCTAGGATCACTGCCTCCATTAAAGAGCACATCCTAGGATCACTGCCTCCATTAAAGAGCACATCCTAGGATCACTGCCTCCATTAAAGAGCACACGTCTCCTGCTCACCAGTGGACCATTTTGCATTGGTGCAGTATGTGGGGCGGTGGAGAGCAGAGAGACAGGTGATGGTTCTTTCTTGGGGTTTATGCATGTTGGGTCAGACATAGGGAGGAGTTTTACGTTGATCATGTGACCTCTTGTGTCTACACTATAGGCTGCTCACCTGATCCTGTAGTCGGATGACTTCCTCTTCCTTCTCCTGAAGGAGGTCTCTCTCCCGCTGTGTCAGATATGCCGCCATATGAACGGTAGGGTCCGGAACCCGAGCTGGCTGAGTCCCAAGACTGGCGGATGGGTTTATGGGGCCATCCTATGGTGAGAGAAGACCACACGTGTGACCAATCATGCAATGCTCCTGATAACCATATACAGCATGGGGACATGTGACCTACCATACAAAGCTCCTGATAATATACTGTACAGGAAAAAGTAACCTACCATACAATGTTACCGATAACAATGTGGTACATGGGGACATTTGAACTACCATATAGTTACATAGTTACATAGTAGGTGAGGTTGAATAAAGACAATAGTCCATCCAGTTCCCCCTGTGTAGGTGTGTGTGGCTGTAATCATCTCTCATACCTCTGAATGTTCTGATCCTTGAGATGTAAGTCTAAGAGTCTTTTGAAAGCCACCATACTTCCCGCAGAAACCACCTCTTGTGGTAGAGAATTCCACAATCTTGTAGCCCTAACAGTAAAGAACCCCCCACGTTGCCTGAGGTTAAATCTCTTCTCCTCTAATCGCATTGTATGCCCCCGAGTCCTCATGCAATCCTTCAGACTGAATAGTTTTTTTGTTATGCTGAGATCACCATTGAGATATTTATAAATTGCTATCATGTCCCCTCTCAGACGTCTCTTCTCCAGGGAGAATAAATCGAGCGATTGCAGACGCTCTTCATAATTAAGGTCCTCCAATCCCCTAATCAGTTTAGTTGCCCTTCTCTGGACTCTCTCCAGCTCCAACACATCCCTCCTGAGGACTGGCGACCAGAACTGGACAGAATACTCCAGATGAGGTCGGACCAGAGTTTTATAAAGTGGAAGGATTATAGTCTTATCTCTGGAATACATCCCTTTCTTTATGCATGCTAATATTCTGCTGGCTTTGGCAGCTGCCGCTTGACATTGCATGCTATTGCCTAATCTATCATCAACCAAGACTCCCAGATCTTTCTCCATTTTTGATTCCCCCAAGGGCTCCCCTCCTAACGTGTATTGTGTTTTTATGTTTTTAGTCCCCAAGTGCAAAACCTTACACTTCTCCACGTTAAACCTCATTTGCCATGTCGTTGCCCACTCCGTTATTTTGTCCAGGTCATTCTGTAGGATATCTGCTTCATGCTGTGCAGTTATTGCCCTGCCCAATTTTGTGTCATCTGCAAAAACTGATAACGAACTCCTGATCCCGTCCTCAATGTTGTTTATGAATAAATTGAACAAGGTTGGTCCCAGGACTGAGCCTTGGGGGACCCCACTTACCACCTCAGACCATACAAAGCTCCTGATAACACAACATGTGACATCACATGAACATACTGTGAATATTCCACATAATGGGTGCGGTAAGTTATGTAGGGTGACAGGATTTGCACCCCATTTGGAATGTGATCAAACCTTCCTGTGACACCCCTCTACATCTGTGGAAGGTGATATGACACGGGTGGGAGGGGGTGCAGATTGCTGTCTCAGCAGAGTCCCGGTCCCTCTTCTAGGGATTGTCCTGGGGGGAATTCAGGGAATTTCTTCTGAAACTTGAGCTCAGCGTGGAAAGTGATGATTTTACTTCTTCTTTAACCCTTCACCTGCCTCACCTGGCATTCCCCCGCCCTCACCTGGCAGTCCCCCCGCCCTCACCTGGCATTCCTCCGTCCTCACCTGGCAGTCCCCCCGCCCTCACCTGGCAGTCCCCCCGCCCTCACCTGGCATTCCTCCCCCCTCACCTGGCATTCCTCCGTCCTCACCTGGCAGTCCCCCCGCCCTCACCTGGCAGTCCCCCCGCCCTCACCTGGCAGCCCCCCCCCCTCACCTGGCATCCCCCCCCCTCACCTGGCATTCCTCCCCCCTCACCTGGCATTCCTCCGTCCTCACCTGGCAGTCCCCCCGCCCTCACCTGGCAGTCCCCCCGCCCTCACCTGGCATTCCTCCCCCCTCACCTGGCAGTCCTCCATCTCGGAGTGGAGGGAGTATTGGTTGTTATGCAGAGCCTGGCTGTCCCTCATCTTCAGCTCGTCTTGCAGCTCCTGGACTTGGCTCTGCAGGGAGCGCTGGCCGTCCCTCAGGTGCTGGGCCTCTGTCTGGACCTCCTGCAACTGAAACACAATGCACCAATCAGAGACAACCAATCACCTGCACTGATTGGGTGACACGGGCAATGCAGATAGTTCTGTATAGAAGGCCAATAAAAGTTTAATAACTGAGAACACCAGCAATGCATTCCTCTGGTTCCCCCTCCCCCACCTCCAGGGTAATAAGCAGTGACAGGTACTCACCCGAGCCTCCCCCTCGCTCCTCTGCCTCTCCATCCTCAGTGCGGCCTCCTTCAGGGTGAAGAGGAGGTTCTGTGTGTTCTCCTGCTCCTCTCCCAGGCGTTTCATCCGACTCTCCAGGTCTCTCTTCTGTTCCAGGAGGAGGGCGTTCTATGGGGAGAGAGATGGGTCATGGCCTGTTCCTGGGTGACCTTCCACCCCACCAGACTGACCTTCCACCCCCACCAAACTGACCTTCCACCCCCACCAGACTGACCTTCCACCTCCACCAGACTGACCTTCCACCCCCACCAGACTGACCTTCCACCTCCACCTTACTGACCTTCCACCTCCACCAGACTGACCTTCCACCTCCACCTTACTGGCCTTCCACCCCCAGCAGACTGACCTTCCACCCCCACCAAACTGACCTTCCACCCCCACCAGACTGACCTTCCACCCCCACCAGACTGACCTTCCACCTCCACCTTACTGACCTTCCACCTCCACCAGACTGACCTTCCACCTCCACCTTACTGGCCTTCCACCCCCAGCAGACTGACCTTCCACCCCCACCTTACTGACCTTCCACCCCCACCAGACTGACCTTCCACCCCCACCAGACTGACCTTCCACCCCCACCTTAATGGCCTTCCACCCCCACCAGACTGACCTTCCACCTCCACCTTACTGGCCTTCCACCCCCACCAGACTGACCTTCCACCCCCACCAAACTGACCTTCCACCCCCACCAGACTGACCTTCCACCCCCACCTTACTGGCCTTCCACCCCCACCAGACTGACCTTCCACCTCCACCTTACTGGCCTTCCACCCCCACCAGACTGACCTTCCACCCCCACCAGACTGACCTTCCACCCCCACCAAACTGACCTTCCACCCCCACCAGACTGACCTTCCACCTCCACCTTACTGACCTTCCACCTCCACCAGACTGACCTTCCACCTCCACCTTACTGGCCTTCCACCCCCAGCAGACTGACCTTCCACCCCCACCTTACTGACCTTCCACCCCCACCAGACTGACCTTCCACCCCCACCAGACTGACCTTCCACCCCCACCTTAATGGCCTTCCACCCCCACCAGACTGACCTTCCACCTCCACCTTACTGGCCTTCCACCCCCACCAGACTGACCTTCCACCCCCACCAAACTGACCTTCCACCCCCACCAGACTGACCTTCCACCCCCACCTTACTGGCCTTCCACCCCCACCAGACTGACCTTCCACCTCCACCTTACTGGCCTTCCACCCCCACCAGACTGACCTTCCACCCCCACCAGACTGACCTTCCACCCCCACCAAACTGACCTTCCACCCCCACCAGACTGACCTTCCACCCCCACCTTACTGACCTTCCACCTCCAGCAGACTGACCTTCCACCTCCACCAGACTGACCTTCCACCCCCACCAGACTGACCTTCCACCCCCACCAGACTGACCTTCCACCCCCACCAGACTGACCTTCCACCCCCACCTTACTGGCCTTCCACCCCCACCAGACTGACCTTCCACCTCCACCTTACTGGCCTTCCACCCCCACCAGACTGACCTTCCACCCCCACCAGACTGACCTTCCACCCCCACCAAACTGACCTTCCACCCCCACCAGACTGACCTTCCACCCCCACCTTACTGACCTTCCACCTCCAGCAGACTGACCTTCCACCTCCACCAGACTGACCTTCCACCCCCACCAGACTGACCTTCCACCCCCACCAGACTGACCTTCCACCCCCACCAGACTGACCTTCCACCCCCACCTTACTGACCTTCCACCTCCAGCAGACTGACCTTCCACCTTATTGAGATTTCATCCCCACTCACTGACCTTCCACTTCCACCTTAACTGACCTTCTACTACCACTAGACTGACCTTTCACCACCAACTCACTGACCTTCCAGGTACGTCCGATCAGACTTTCATCTCTACCTGACCAACTTTCCAACCCACTCACCTGTCCAACTATCCATCGCCACCTGACCAACCTTCCATTTCTACATGACCAACCTTCCATCTCCGCCTAACCAACCTTCCATCTCCGCCTTACCAATCTACTATATCCACCTAACCTTCCATCTCACACCTGTCCAACCTTCCAACCCCCCCCCCCCATCTGACCAACCTTCCATCTCCGCCTTACCAATCTACTATATCCACCTAACCTTCCATCTCACACCTGTCCAACCTTCCAACCCCCCCCATCTGACCAACCTTCCATCTCCGCCTTACCAATCTACTATATCCACCTAACCTTCCATCTCACACCTGTCCAACCTTCCAACCCCCCCATCTGACCAACCTTCCATCACCACCAGGCCAAATTTCCAATTACACCTGTCCAGCCTTTTATCTCTACCCAACCAACCTTCCATCACCACCTGTCCAACCTTCCAACCCCCTCCCCTAACCAACCTTTTATCTCTCCCTGACCTTATTTCCATTTACCCCTATCCAACATTCCAACCCCCTCACCTGCCCAACCTTCCATCTCTACCTGACCAACCTTCCATCAGAACCTGTCTAACTTTCCATTTACACCTGTCCAACCTCCTAACCCCCTCACCTGGTCAAACTTCCATCTACAATTAACCAACTTCCACCTGACCAACCTTTCATCTTCATCTGACCATCTAACCTTCCACCCCCCACCTCACCATCCTTCCAACCCAACCGCCACACATTTACCCTAAAATCTTCATCCAGAACCCCTTCTACCTGACCTTCCATCTCACTGCCCTCAACTTTATTCCTTCAACGTCTATTCCTTAAAACCTTTGGAGGTCCTCCATAATCTTAATTTGGGAAGAACTCTTCTGATTCCCCCCCCATTCCTCGACTGCCCCAATGTGACCCCAGATTGCCCCTGTGTGACCTCTGACCTCGTTCTGTAGGCTCTGCAGACAGGGGCCGAGGTGTCCTTGGCTCAGATTGAGCTCCCGGTTCTCTTCTCTAAGATTTTGAAGCTGCAGGCTGAGGGATTGTTCCACCTGAGAGGCCTGCGGAGACAAAACTGTTCATCAGTGCAGGCCACAGGGGAGCCACATAAAAGGGAACAACGCAGGAAGGGAACATGCGGTGCATTTATTAGGGCGGTGCATTATTAGGGCGGTGCGTTATTAGGGCGGTGCGTTATTAGGGCGGTGCGTTATTAGGGCGGTGCGTTATTAGGGTGGTGCGTTATTAGGGCGGTGCGTTATTAGGGTGGTGCATTATTAGGATGGTGCATTATTAGGGCGGTGCGTTATTAGGGTGGTGCGTTATTAGGGCGGTGCGTTATTAGGGCGGTGCGTTATTAGGGCGGTGCATTATTAGGGTGGTGCATTATTAGGGTGGTGCATTATTAGGGTGGTGCGTTAGGGCGGTGCATTATTAGGGCGGTGCATTATTAGGGCGGTGCATTATTAGGGCGGTGCGTTATTAGGGTGGTGCATTTTTAGGGCGGTGCATTATTAGGGCGGTGCGTTATTAGGGCGGTGCGTTATTAGGGTGGTGCATTTTTAGGGTGGTGCATTATTAGGATGGTGCATTATTAGGGCGGTGCGTTATTAGGGCGGTGCATTATTAGGGCGGTGCGTTATTAGGGCGGTGCGTTTTTAGGGCGGTGCGTTATTAGGGCGGTGCGTTATTAGGGCGGTGCGTTATTAGGGCGGTGCGTTATTAGGGCGGTGCATTATTAGGGCGGTGCGTTATTAGGGCGGTGCGTTATTAGGGCGGTGCGTTATTAGGGCGGTGCATTATTAGGGCGGTGCGTTATTAGGGCGGTGCGTTATTAGGGCGGTGCGTTATTAGGGCGGTGCGTTATTAGGGTGGTGCGTTATTAGGGCGGTGCGTTATTAGGGTGGTGCATTATTAGGATGGTGCATTATTAGGGCGGTGCGTTATTAGGGTGGTGCGTTATTAGGGCGGTGCGTTATTAGGGCGGTGCGTTATTAGGGCGGTGCATTATTAGGGTGGTGCATTATTAGGGTGGTGCATTATTAGGGTGGTGCGTTAGGGCGGTGCATTATTAGGGCGGTGCATTATTAGGGCGGTGCATTATTAGGGCGGTGCGTTATTAGGGTGGTGCATTTTTAGGGCGGTGCATTATTAGGGCGGTGCGTTATTAGGGCGGTGCGTTATTAGGGTGGTGCATTTTTAGGGTGGTGCATTATTAGGATGGTGCATTATTAGGGCGGTGCGTTATTAGGGCGGTGCATTATTAGGGCGGTGCGTTATTAGGGCGGTGCGTTTTTAGGGCGGTGCGTTATTAGGGCGGTGCGTTATTAGGGCGGTGCGTTATTAGGGCGGTGCATTATTAGGGCGGTGCATTATTAGGGTGGTGCATTATTAGGGCGGTGCATTATTAGGGCGGTGCATTATTAGGGCGGTGCGTTATTAGGGCGGTGCGTTATTAGGGCGGTGCGTTTTTAGGGCGGTGCGTTATTAGGGCGGTGCGTTATTAGGGCGGTGCGTTATTAGGGCGGTGCGTTATTAGGGCGGTGCATTATTAGGGCGGTGCATTATTAGGGCGGTGCATTATTAGGGCGGTGCATTATTAGGGCGGTGTATTATTAGGGCGGTGCACTATTAGGGCGGTGCATTATTAGGGCGGTGCATTATTAGGGGGGTGCACTATTAGGGCGGTGCATTATTAGGGCGGTGCATTATTAGGGCGGTGCACTATTAGGGCGGTGCATTATTAGGGCGGTGCATTATTAGGGCGGTGCATTATTAGGGCGGTGCACTATTAGGGCGGTGCATTATTAGGGCGGTGCATTATTAGGGCGGTACGTTATTAGGGTGGTGCAGCTGTGTCTCCAGAAATACTATTCCGTCAGCAGAACATGACACACACAGTCATTGTCATCATTGTATTAGACACAGGATGACCGATCACTGCTGGAAATGCTCCATCCCCTGACGAAACGCGTCCACCAGCCCCCCTCTGACTGGCCATACTCTACCATCGGGGACAATTAAAGACATCAGATAAGAAGAGAATGAACACCATAGTGGAGATTGATGTTCCCACACAGGACAGCTCCATCCCCCCCACCTGTTGGAATCCCCCCATATCACACAATCCTATTAGGAGGTAATCGTCTTATCCAGGGACAGCTGCTCACTTCTCAGTCTGATCGCATCACTGACCATCTAATCCCTCCCGCCGTGTGACAACCTAATCCGTCTCTGGGGACGGTCACCTCAACAGGAGAACCCCCCCCTCCCCCTCAGGAATAGATAGAGGGGTCCCTACATTCACCAGTGACCCCCCATTCCCCAGGAATAGATAGAAGGGACCATCAGTCACCCCACCAGCGGCAGATAGAGGGGACTGTACCATCATCAGTGACCCCAACAAGGGCAGATAGATGGAACCGTACCATCATCAGTGACCCCCAACAAGGGCAGATAGATGGAACCGTACCACCATCAGTGACCCCAAAAAGGGCAGATAGATGGAACTGTACCATCATCAGTGACCCCAACAAGGGCAGATAGATGGAACCGTACCATCATCAGTGACCCCACCAAGGGCAGATAGATGGAACCGTACCATCATCAGTCACCCCACCAAGGGCAGATAGATGGAACCGTACCATCATCAGTCACCCCAACAAGGGCAGATAGATGGAACCGTACCACCATCAGTGACCCCAACAAGGGCAGATAGAGGGGACTCTACCATCATCAGTGACCCCAACAAGGGCAGATAGATGGAACCGTACCACCATCAGTGACCCCACCAAGGGCAGATAGATGGAACCGTACCACCATCAGTGACCCCAACAAGGGCAGATAGATGGAACCGTACCACCATCAGTGACCCCAACAAGGGCAGATAGATGGAACCGTACCATTATCAGTCACCCCACCAAGGGCAGATAGATGGAACCGTACCATCATCAGTGACCCCCAACAAGGGCAGATAGATGGAACCGTACCATCATCAGTCACCCCACCAAGGGCAGATAGATGGAACCGTACCATCATCAGTCACCCCAACAAGGGCAGATAGATGGAACCGTACCATCATCAGTGACCCCAACAAGGGCAGATAGATAGAACCGTACCATCATCAGTCACCCCACCAAGGGCAGATAGATGGAACCGTACCATCATCAGTGACTCCAAGAAGGGCAGATAGATGGAACCGTACCACCATCAGTGACCCCACCAAGGGCAGATAGATGGAACCGTACCATCATCAGTGACCCCACCAAGGGCAGATAGATGGAACCGTACCATCATCAGTGACTCCAAGAAGGGCAGATAGATGGAACCGTACCACCATCAGTGACCCCACCAAGGGCAGATAGATGGAACCGTACCACCATCAGTGACCCCACCAAGGGCAGATAGATGGAACCGTACCATCATCAGTGACTCCAAGAAGGGCAGATAGATGGAACCGTACCACCATCAGTGACCCCACCAAGGGCAGATAGATGGAACCGTACCATCATCAGTGACTCCAAGAAGGGCAGATAGATGGAACCGTACCATCATCAGTCACCCCACCAAGGGCAGATAGATGGAACCGTACCATCATCAGTCACCCCACCAAGGGCAGATAGATGGAACCGTACCATCATCAGTGACTCCAACAAGGGCAGATAGATGGAACCGTACCACCATCAGTGACCCCAACAAGGGCAGATAGATGGAACCGTACCATCATCAGTGACCCCAACAAGGGCAGATAGATGGAACCGTACCATCATCAGTCACCCCAACAAGGGCAGATAGATGGAACCGTACCACCATCAGTGACCCCAACAAGGGCAGATAGATGGAACCGTACCATCATCAGTGACCCCAACAAGGGCAGATAGATGGAACCGTACCACCATCAGTCACCCCACCAAGGGCAGCTAGATGGAACCGTACTACTATCAGTGACCCCAACAAGGGCAGATAGATGGAACCGTACCATCATCAGTGACCCCAACAAGGGCAGATAGATGGAACCGTACCACCATCAGTGACCCCAACAAGGGCAGATAGATGGAACCGTACCACCATCAGTGACCCCAACAAGGGCAGATAGATGGAACCGTACCATCATCAGTGACCCCAACAAGGGCAGATAGATGGAACCGTACCATCAACAGTGACCCCAACAAGGGCAGATAGATGGAACCGTACCATCATCAGTCACCCCACCAAGGGCAGCTAGATGGAACCGTACCACTATCAGTGACCCCAACAAGGGCAGATAGATGGAACCGTACCATCATCAGTGACCCCAACAAGGGCAGATAGATGGAACCGTACCACCATCAGTGACCCCAACAAGGGCAGATAGATGGAACCGTACCATCATCAGTGACCCCAACAAGGGCAGATAGATGGAACCGTACCATCATCAGTGACCCCAACAAGGGCAGATAGATGGAACCGTACCATCATCAGTGACCCCAACAAGGGCAGATAGATGGAACCGTACCATCATCAGTCACCCCAACAAGGGCAGATAGATGGAACCGTACCACCATCAGTGACCCCAACAAGGGCAGATAGATGGAACCGTACCACCATCAGTCACCCCACCAAGGGCAGCTAGATGGAACCGTACTACTATCAGTGACCCCAACAAGGGCAGATAGATGGAACCGTACCATCATCAGTGACCCCAACAAGGGCAGATAGATGGAACCGTACCACCATCAGTGACCCCAACAAGGGCAGATAAATGGAACCGTACCACCATCAGTGACCCCAACAAGGGCAGATAGATGGAACCGTACCACCATCAGTGACCCCAACAAGGGCAGATAGAGGGAACCGTACCACCATCAGTGACCCCAACAAGGGCAGATAGAGGGAACCGTACCATCATCAGTGACCCCAACAAGGGCAGATAGATGGAACCGTACCACCATCAGTGACCCCAACAAGGGCAGATAGAGGGGACTGTACCATCATCAGTGACCCCAACAAGGGCAGATAGATGGAACCGTACCACCATCAGTGACCCCAACAAGGGCAGATAGATGGAACCGTACCACCATCAGTGACCCCAACAAGGGCAGATAGAGGGAACCGTACCATCATCAGTGACCCCAACAAGGGCAGATAGATGGAACCGTACCATCATCAGTGACCCCAACAAGGGCAGATAGATGGAACCGTACCATCATCAGTCACCCCAACAAGGGCAGATAGATGGAACCGTACCACCATCAGTGACCCCAACAAGGGCAGATAGATGGAACCGTACCATCATCAGTGACCCCAACAAGGGCAGATAGATGGAACCGTACCACCATCAGTCACCCCACCAAGGGCAGCTAGATGGAACCGTACTACTATCAGTGACCCCAACAAGGGCAGATAGATGGAACCGTACCATCATCAGTGACCCCAACAAGGGCAGATAGATGGAACCGTACCACCATCAGTGACCCCAACAAGGGCAGATAGATGGAACCGTACCACCATCAGTGACCCCAACAAGGGCAGATAGATGGAACCGTACCATCATCAGTGACCCCAACAAGGGCAGATAGATGGAACCGTACCATCAACAGTGACCCCAACAAGGGCAGATAGATGGAACCGTACCATCATCAGTCACCCCACCAAGGGCAGCTAGATGGACCGGTACCACTATCAGTGACCCCAACAAGGGCCGATAGATGGAACCGTACCATCATCAGTGACCCCAACAAGGGCAGATAGATGGAACCGTACCACCATCAGTGACCCCAACAAGGGCAGATAGATGGAACCGTACCATCATCAGTGACCCCAACAAGGGCAGATAGATGGAACCGTACCATCATCAGTGACCCCAACAAGGGCAGATAGATGGAACCGTGCCATCATCAGTGACCCCAACAAGGGCAGATAGATGGAACCGTACCATCATCAGTGACCCCAACAAGGGCAGATAGATGGAACCGTACCACCATCAGTGACCCCAACAAGGGCAGATAGATGGAACCGTACCATCATCAGTGACCCCAACAAGGGCAGATAGATGGAACCGTACCACCATCAGTGACCCCAACAAGGGAAGATAGATGGAACCGTCCCACCATCAGTGACCCCAACAAGGGAAGATAGATGGAACCGTACCATCATCAGTGACCCCAACAAGGGCAGATAGATGGAACCATACCATCATCAGTGACCCCAACAAGGGCAGATAGATGGAACCGTACCACCATCAGTGACCCCAACAAGGGCAGATAGATGGAACCGTACCACCATCAGTGACCCCAACAAGGGCAGATAGATGGAACCGTACCATCATCAGTGACCCCAACAAGGGCAGATAGATGGAACCGTACCATCATCAGTGACCCCAACAAGGGCAGATAGATGGAACCGTACCATCATCAGTGACCCCAACAAGGGCAGATAGATGGAACCGTACCATCATCAGTGACCCCAACAAGGGCAGATAGATGGAACCGTACCACCATCAGTGACCCCAACAAGGGCAGATAGATGGAACCGTGCCATCATCAGTGACCCCAACAAGGGCAGATAGATGGAACCGTACCATCATCAGTGACCCCACCAAGGGCAGATAGATGGAACCGTACCATCATCAGTGACCCCAACAAGGGCAGATAGATGGAACCGTACCATCATCAGTCACCTCACCAAGGGCAGATAGATGGAACCGTACCATCATCAGTCACCCCACCAAGGGCAGATAGATGGAACCGTACCATCATCAGTGACTCCAACAAGGGCAGATAATAGAAAAATTGGTGAAAGATAAAGGATCCTTCACCGTAAAGGAGATGAACTATGGGCACCCACGAGGCCGGCTACAAAGATGGTGTGAAAAAACGTTATTAGGCACTTGTGCCGTGAAGAGCAAGTATATAGATGTGAAAAGATTTGGCACATCAATGTATAATAAAAACAACAAAAAATAGTGATGGACCACCATGAACCACCATTGCTACAATTAGCTAGGATGTATCCACAAAGAAGCCTGTGCTGGCTAGAACGGCTGAGGATTGCACTAAACAATGGCTGAGTTATCCGGATATACCAGCAGCATTTCAAATGGTATAAACAGTGAGATGTCCCAATTGGGGAAAAATGATTTGATGGGAACCAATGATGGCTAGAGCGGGTAAGATATTACACTGTCCATGATTGCCAATAAAAGGTGGCTGAATAGCACAAATGAACTAGGAAAATTCCCAGAAGGTTCCAGAGTGGCATAGGACGTGAGGTTATAGTGGGACCCCCTAGTCCAATATCCCAATTGAAAAATGGCTGATGTTGGGCTGAGTCTCATGTGAAGTGAGTGACAAAAGGAACGCTGACCAGGAATGTCAGAAGATGAGAAGACAATCATCTGGTTTGCCATGTGAGTATCAACAGTATATTCCGTAGCGGGGTTCCTGAAGTGTCCGTACCTCCGTATGTAGATCACTGGACCTGCCGCTAATGGCGTTCCTCATACGGCGTTCTCCTTCCGCACTTGCTCTGCAAACTTCCTGGTTGGACGTTTAGGTCTGTCGGGCGCGGCCTGACGTCACATCCGGCGTGGAGAGTTGGAGGCGGGGGAACAGCGAGGAAGCCGCCGTGCAGTCGTCCAGAGATTACAGAGGAACCGGATCCATCAACTGTGGGCAAATGACGCCAACGCTGACGCGTTTCACTGGCAAGACGCCAGTTTCTTCAGAGCAGCTCTGAAGAAACTGGCGTCTTGCCAGTGAAACGCGTCAGCGTTCCTTTTGTCACTGACTTCACATGAGACTCAGCCCAACATCAGCCATTTTTCAATTGGGATATTGGACTAGGGGGTCCCACTATAACCTCACGTCCTATGCCACTCTGGAACCTTCTGGGAATTTTCCTAGTTCATTTGTGCTATTCAGCCACCTTTTATTGGCAATCATGGACAGTGTAATATCTTACCCGCTCTAGCCATCATTGGTTCCCATCAAATCATTTTTCCCCAATTGGGACATCTCACTGTTTATACCATTTGAAATGCTGCTGGTATATCCGGATAACTCAGCCATTGTTTAGTGGTAATTTGGGAAAGTGCAATCCTCAGCCGTTCTAGCCAGCACAGGCTTCTTTGTGGATACATCCTAGCTAATTGTAGCAATGGTGGTTCATGGTGGTCCATCACTATTGTTTGTTGTTTTTATTATACATTGATGTGCCAAATCTTTTCACATCTATATACTTGCTTTTCACGGCACAAGTGCCTAATAACGTTTTTTCACACCATCTTTGTAGCCGGCCTCGTGGGTGCCCATAGTTCATCTCCTTTACGGTGAAGGATCCTTTATCTTTCACCAATTTTTCTATAATCTTAGCATCGGATCAACGGCCACTCGGTGAGGGACTCAACTTTTTCAATGCCATTTCCTTATCTATGAATCAATTAGGGCCATACATGGGAACATACTCCCGCTTTTTTCAACAAGGGCAGATAGATGGAACCGTACCATCATCAGTGACCCCCAACAAGGGCAGATAGATGGAACCGTACCATCATCAGTGACCCCCAACAAGGGCAGATAGAGGGAACCGTACCATCATCAGTGACTCCAACAAGGGCAGATAGATGGAACCGTACCATCATCAGTCACCCCAACAAGGGCAGATAGATGGAACCGTACCATCATCAGTGACCCCAACAAGGGCAGATAGATGGAACCGTACCACCATCAGTGACCCCAACAAGGGCAGATAGAGGGAACCGTACCACCATCAGTGACCCCAACAAGGGCAGATAGAGGGAACCGTACCATCATCAGTGACCCCAACAAGGGCAGATAGATGGAACCGTACCATCATCAGTGACCCCAACAAGGGCAGATAGATGGAACCGTACCATCATCAGTGACCCCAACAAGGGCAGATAGATGGAACCGTACCACCATCAGTGACCCCAACAAGGGCAGATAGATGGAACCGTACCACCATCAGTCACCCCACCAAGGGCAGCTAGATGGAACCGTACTACTATCAGTGACCCCAACAAGGGCAGATAGAGGGAACCGTACCATCATCAGTGACCCCAACAAGGGCAGATAGATGGAACCGTACCATCATCAGTGACCCCAACAAGGGCAGATAGATGGAACCGTACCACCATCAGTGACCCCAACAAGGGCAGATAGATGGAACCGTACCACCATCAGTGACCCCAACAAGGGCAGATAGATGGAACCGTACCACCATCAGTGACCCCAACAAGGGCAGATAGATGGAACCGTACCATCATCAGTGACCCCCAACAAGGGCAGATAGATGGAACCGTACCACCATCAGTGACCCCAACAAGGGCAGATAGATGGAACCGTACCACCATCAGTGACCCCCAACAAGGGCAGATAGATGGAACCGTACCACCATCAGTGACCCCAACAAGGGCAGATAGATGGAACCGTACCACCAACAGTGACCCCAACAAGGGCAGATAGATGGAACCGTACCACCATCAGTGACCCCAACAAGGGCAGATAGATGGAACCGTACCATCATCAGTGACCCCAACAAGGGCAGATAGATGGAACCTTACCATCATCAGTGACCCCCAACAAGGGCAGATAGATGGAACCTTACCATCATCAGTGACCCCCAACAAGGGCAGATAGATGGAACCGTACCATCATCAGTGACCCCAACAAGGGCAGATAGATGGAACCGTACCATCATCAGTGACCCCAACAAGGGCAGATAGATGGAACCGTACCATCATCAGTGACCCCAACAAGGGCAGATAGATGGAACCGTACCACCATCAGTGACCCCAACAAGGGCAGATAGATGGAACCGTACCATCATCAGTGACCCCAACAAGGGCAGATAGATGGAACCGTACCATCATCAGTGACCCCCAACAAGGGCAGATAGATGGAACCTTACCATCATCAGTGACCCCCAACAAGGGCAGATAGATGGAACCGTACCATCATCAGTGACCCCAACAAGGGCAGATAGATGGAACCGTACCATCATCAGTGACCCCAACAAGGGCAGATAGATGGAACCGTACCACCATCAGTGACCCCAACAAGGGCAGATAGATGGAACCGTACCATCATCAGTGACCCCAACAAGGGCAGATAGATGGAACCTTACCATCATCAGTGACCCCAACAAGGGCAGATAGATGGAACCGTACCATCATCAGTCACCCCAACAAGGGCAGATAGATGGAACCGTACCACCATCAGTGACCCCAACAAGGGCAGATAGATGGAACCGTACCATCATCAGTGACCCCAACAAGGGCAGATAGATGGAACCGTACCATCATCAGTGACCCCACCAAGGGCAGATAGATGGAACCGTACCATCATCAGTGACCCCAACAAGGGCAGATAGATGGAACCGTACCATCATCAGTGACCCCAACAAGGGCAGATAGATGGAACCGTACCACTATCAGTGACCCCAACAAGGGAAGATAGATGGAACCGTACCACCATCAGTGACCCCAACAAGGGCAGATAGATGGAACCGTACCATCATCAGTGACCCCAACAAGGGCAGATAGATGGAACCGTACCATCATCAGTGACCCCAACAAGGGCAGATAGATGGAACCGTACCATCATCAGTGACCCCAACAAGGGAAGATAGAGGGAACCGTACCATCATCAGTGACCCCAACAAGGGCAGATAGATGGAACCGTACCACCATCAGTGACCCCAACAAGGGCAGATAGATGGAACCGTACCATCATCAGTGACCCCAACAAGGGCAGATAGATGGAACCGTACCATCATCAGTGACCCCAACAAGGGCAGATAGATGGAACCGTACCATCATCAGTGACCCCAACAAGGGCAGATAGATGGAACTGTACCACCATCAGTGACCCCAACAAGGGCAGATAGATGGAACTGTACCACCATCAGTGACCCCAACAAGGGCAGATAGATGGAACTGTACCATCATCAGTGACCCCAACAAGGGCAGATAGATGGAACCGTACCATCATCAGTGACCCCAACAAGGGCAGATAGATGGAACCGTACCATCATCAGTGACCCCAACAAGGGCAGATAGATGGAACTGTACCACCATCAGTGACCCCAACAAGGGCAGATAGATGGAACCGTACCACCATCAGTGACCCCAACAAGGGCAGATAGATGGAACCGTACCATCATCAGTGACCCCAACAAGGGCAGATAGATGGAACCGTACCACCATCAGTGACCCCAACAAGGGCAGATAGAGGGAACCGTACCATCATCAGTGACCCCAACAAGGGCAGATAGATGGAACCGTACCATCATCAGTGACCCCAACAAGGGCAGATAGATGGAACCATACCATCATCAGTGACCCCAACAAGGGCAGATAGATGGAACTGTACCACCATCAGTGACCCCAACAAGGGCAGATAGATGGAACTGTACCACCATCAGTGACCCCAACAAGGGCAGATAGATGGAACCGTACCACTATCAGTGACCCCAACAAGGGCAGATAGATGGAACCGTACCACCATCAGTGACCCCAACAAGGGCAGATAGATGGAACCGTACCATCATCAGTGACCCCAACAAGGGCAGATAGATGGAACCGTACCATCATCAGTGACCCCAACAAGGGCAGATAGATGGAACTGTACCACCATCAGTGACCCCAACAAGGGCAGATAGATGGAACTGTACCATCATCAGTGACCCCAACAAGGGCAGATAGATGGAACCGTACCACCATCAGTGACCCCAACAAGGGCAGATAGATGGAACCGTACCATCATCAGTGACCCCAACAAGGGCAGATAGATGGAACCGTACCATTATCAGTGACCCCAACAAGGGCAGATAGATGGAACCGTACCACCATCAGTGACCCCAACAAGGGCAGATAGATGGAACCGTACCACCATCAGTGACCCCAACAAGGGCAGATAGATGGAACCGTACCATCATCAGTGACCCCAGCAAGGGCAGATAGATGGAAACGTACCACCATCAGTGACCCCAACAAGGGCAGATAGATGGAACCGTACCATCATCAGTGACCCCAGCAAGGGCAGATAGATGGAACCATACCATCATCAGTGACCCCAACAAGGGCAGATAGATGGAACCGTACCACCATCAGTGACCCCAGCAAGGGCAGATAGATGGAACCGTACCACCATCAGTGACCCCATCAGGGGCAGGTGAGAAAGGACCATACCACTCTCAGTGACCTGACCAGGGGTAGATAACATGGGACTGTACCACCATCAGTGACTCCCAACATTGGTAGAGGAGACCATACCAACATTGACCTCATTAGGGACAGATAGGGGGGATTGTACCATACTCAGTAACCCCCCTGGGGTAAGTAGTGAGACCATACAACAACCATCAGTGACCCAACCAGGGAAAGACAGATGGGACTACACCACCATCAGTAACCCAAACAAGGACAGCAAGAAGGGACTGTACCACCATCAGTGACACCACCAGCCACAGATACAGGGGACTGCACCACCATCAGTAACCCAAACAAGGACAGATGGAGGGGACCGTACCACCATGAGTGACCCCCTACCAGGGGAAGATAGAAGGGACTGTACCACCATCAGTGACCTAACCAGGGACAGATAGAGGGGATACACCCCCATCACTGATGACCAGGGGCAGATAGAAGGGACTACACCACCATCAGTAACCCAACAAGGACATATACAGGGGGACTGTACAGTGCAGGGACAAAGTCATCCAGCGCCCTGGGCAAGGATGCCAAACTGCTCCCCCCTTCCCTTAGGGTTAGGGTCAAGGTGCCCCCCCATCCCTGCAATAAACCATTGCACCCAGGGCAACCGCCCCTCATACAGGGGGGACTGTACCACCATCAGTGATGACCAGGGGCAGAGCGAAGGGACTGTACCACCATCAGTGATGACCAGGGACAGATAGAGGGGACCATACCAACATTGACCTCATTAGGGACAGATAGGAGGGATCATACCATACTCAGTAACCCCCCTGGGCAGATAGGGAGGACCATACCACCATCAGTAATCCCACCAAGAGCAGATAGAGGGGACCATTCCACCATTGGTGACTTCACTAAGGGGTGAAAGAGGTGACTTTGCCACCATCAGTGACCCCACTTGGGCAGATAGGAATGTGCCACCATCAGTGACCCCATCAGGTGCAGCTGGAGGGGACTATACCATCACTGACCCTCGCAGGGGCAGATAGATAGATAGACTGGGGTCTCCCAATATGGCGGATCCATAGTCCCATCCCCCTCTCACCTGCGTTAGTTGTTCCAGCAGTCGCTGGTTCTGGTCGGACATCTCGTGTACAGCGGTGGCGCTCTCCCGTCCGCACTCTCTGTGCTCAGACATGAGCTGTCTGATCTGTATCCGGGCCTCTGATAGGTCGCTCTCCAGATCCGTGATCTGAGCCTTCCATTCGTTCTCCCGCACCTCCATCTTCAGACGCAGAGCGTGCTTCTCCTGCTCCAACCGCTGCAAGACAACAACCAACCATGGAGACCATCAATCCACCCACAACCTTCACCTCAATGTTTGCTGGACCCACCATCCCTGTACACCCGCTGTGCCCATTATAAGGAGTTCTCACCATCCCTGTAACCCGCTGTGCCCATTATAAGGAGTTCTCACCATCCCTGTACACCCGCTGTGCCCATTATGAGGGGTTCTCACCATCCCTGTACACCCGCTGTGCCCATTATAAGGAGTTCTCACCATCCCTGTAACCCGCTGTGCCCATTATAAGGAGTTCTCACCATCCCTGTACACCCGCTGTGCCCATTATGAGGGGTTCTCACCATCCCTGTACACCCGCTGTGCCCATTATGAGGGGTTCTCACCATCCCTGTACACCCGCTGTGCCCATTATAAGGGGTTCTCACCATCCCTGTACACCCGCTGTGCCCATTATGAGGGGTTCTCACCATCCCTGTACACCCGCTGTGCCCATTATGAGGGGTTCTCACCATCCCTGTACACCCGCTGTGCCCATTATGAGGAGTTCTCACCATTCCTGTACACCTGCTGTGCCCATTATGAGGGGTTCCCACCATCCCTGTGCACCCGCTGTGCCCATTATGAGGAGTTCTCACCATCCCTGTACACCCGCTGTGCCCATTATAAGGGGTTCCCACCATCCCTGTACACCCGCTGTGCCCATTATAAGGGGTTCTCACCATCCCTGTACACCCGCTGTGCCCATTATGAGGAGTTCTCACCATCCCTGTACACCCACTGTGCCCATTATAAGGGGTTCCCACCATCCCTGTACACCCACTGTGCCCATTATAAGGGGTTCTCACCATCCCTGTACACCCGCTGTGCCCATTATAAGGGGTTCCCACCATCCCTGTACACCCACTGTGCCCATTATGAGGGGTTCTCACCATCCCTGTACACCCGCTGTGCCCATTATGAGGAGTTCTCACCATCCCTGTACACCCGCTGTGCCCATTATAAGGGGTTCCCACCATCCCTGTACACCCGCTGTGCCCATTATAAGGAGTTCTCACCATCCCTGTAACCCGCTGTGCCCATTATAAGGAGTTCTCACCATCCCTGTACACCCGCTGTGCCCATTATGAGGGGTTCTCACCATCCCTGTACACCCGCTGTGCCCATTATAAGGGGTTCTCACCATCCCTGTACACCCGCTGTGCCCATTATGAGGGGTTCTCACCATCCCTGTACACCCGCTGTGCCCATTATGAGGGGTTCTCACCATCCCTGTACACCCGCTGTGCCCATTATGAGGAGTTCTCACCATTCCTGTACACCTGCTGTGCCCATTATGAGGGGTTCCCACCATCCCTGTGCACCCGCTGTGCCCATTATGAGGAGTTCTCACCATCCCTGTACACCCGCTGAGCCCATTATAAGGGGTTCCCACCATCCCTGTACACCCGCTGTGCCCATTATAAGGGGTTCTCACCATCCCTGTACACCCGCTGTGCCCATTATGAGGAGTTCTCACCATCCCTGTACACCCACTGTGCCCATTATAAGGGGTTCCCACCATCCCTGTACACCCACTGTGCCCATTATAAGGGGTTCTCACCATCCCTGTACACCCGCTGTGCCCATTATAAGGGGTTCCCACCATCCCTGTACACCCGCTGTGCCCATTATGAGGGGTTCTCACCATCCCTGTACACCCGCTGTGCCCATTATGAGGAGTTCCCACCATCCCTGTACACCCGCTGTGCCCATTATAAGGGGTTCCCACCATCCCTGTACACCCGCTGTGCCCATTATAAGGGGTTCTCACCATCCCTGTACACCCGCTGTGCCCATTATGAGGAGTTCTCACCATCCCTGTACACCCGCTGTGCCCATTATAAGGGGTTCTCACCATCCCTGTACACCCGCTGTGCCCATTATGAGGAGTTCTCACCATTCCTGTACACCCGCTGTGCCCATTATGAGGAGTTCTCACCATTCCTGTACACCTGCTGTGCCCATTATGAGGGGTTCCCACCATCCCTGTGCACCCGCTGTGCCCATTATGAGGAGTTCTCACCATCCCTGTACACCCGCTGTGCCCATTATAAGGGGTTCCCACCATCCCTGTACACCCGCTGTTCCCATTATGAGGAGTTCTCACCATCCCTGTACACCCGCTGTGCCCATTATAAGGGGTTCCCACCATCCCTGTACACCCGCTGTGCCCATTATAAGGGGTTCCCACCATCCCTGTACACCCGCTGTGCCCATTATGGGGGTTCTCACCATCCCTGTACACCCGCTGTGCCCATTATAAGGGGTTCTCACCATCCCTGTACACCCGCTGTGCCCATTATGAGGAGTTCTCACCATTCCTGTACACCTGCTGTGCCCATTATGAGGGGTTCCCACCATCCCTGTGCAACCGCTGTGCCCATTATGAGGAGTTCTCACCATCCCTGTACACCCGCTGTGCCCATTATGAGGAGTTCTCACCATCCCTGTGCAACCGCTGTGCCCATTATGAGGAGTTCTCACCATCCCTGTACACCCGCTGTGGCCATTATAAGGGGTTCCCACCATTCCTGTACACCCGCTGTGCCCATTATGAGGAGTTCTCACCATCCCTGTACACCCGCTGTGCCCATTATAAGGGGTTCCCACCATCCCTGTACACCCGCTGTGCCCATTATGGGGGTTCCCACCATCCCTGTACACCTGCTGTGCCCATTATGAGGAGTTCTCACCATCCCTGTACACCCGCTGTGCCCATTATAAGGGGTTCCCACCATCCCTGTACACCCACTGTGCCCATTATAAGGGGTTCCCACCATCCCTGTACACCCGCTGTGCCCATTATGAGGAGTTCTCACCATCCCTGTACACCCGCTGTGCCCATTATGAGGGGTTCCCACCATCCCTGTACACCCGCTGTGCCCATTATGAGGAGTTCTCACCATCCCTGTACACCCGCTGTGCCCATTATGGGGGTTCTCACCATCCCTGTACACCCGCTGTGCCCATTATGAGGAGTTCTCACCATCCCTGTACACCTGCTGTGCCCATTATGAGGGGTTCCCACCATCCCTGTACACCCGCCACTAATGGGTGTAACTTAGGGGGAGGGGTCTAGGACTGACTCCACCCACTAGGTTTTTACCCATCATTGACATATAAGAAGTCAGTGATGGGTGGAATCTACTGGGTGAAATCAATCCCAGATTTCTTATATGTGAATGATAGAAAAAACCTAGTGGGCGGAGCCAGTCCCAGACATCTTATATGTTAGTGATGGGTGGAACCTAGTGGGTGGAGTCAATCTCAAACATATAATAAGTCTGGGACTGACTCCGCCCACCAGTTTTCACCTATCATTGACATAAGAAGCCTGAGCCTGACTCCACCCCTTAGGTTCCACCCATTACTGACATATAGGAAGTCTGGGACTGACTCCACCCACTAGTTTTCACCTATCATTGACATAAGAAGCCTGAGACTGACTCCACCCCCTAGGTTACACCCATTTCTAGCATTTAAAAAGTCTGGGACTGATACCACCCACTAGGTTTCACCCATCACTGACATAAGGAAGTCTGGAACTGACTCCACCCACTAGGTTTCACCCATCACTGACATAAGAATCCTAGGAATGACTCAATCCAATAAGAAGTCTGGGACTGACTCCACCCACAAGGTTCCACCCATCACTGACATAAGGAAGTCTGGAACTGACTCCACCCACTAGGTTTCACCTATCACTGACATTTAAGAAGTCTGGGACTGACTCCACCCACTAGATTTCACCTATTACTGACATATAAGAAGCCTGGGACTGACTCCACCCACTAGGTTTCACCTATTACTGACATATAAGAAGTCTGGGACTGACTCCACCCACTAGGTTCCACCTATCACTGACATATAAGAAGTCTGGGACTGACTCCACCCACTAGGTTTCACCTATTACTGACATATAAGAAGTCTGGGACTGACTCCACCCACTAGGTTCCACCCATCACTGACATATAAGAAGTTTGGGACTGACTCAACCCACTAGGTTCCACCTATCACTGACATATAAGAAGTCTGGGACTGACTCCACCCACTAGATTTCACCTATCACAGACTTATAAGAAGTCTGGGACTGACTCCACCCACTAGGTTCCACCCATCACTGACATATAAGAAGTTTGGGACTGACTCCACCCACTAGGTTCCACCTATCACTGACATATAAGAAGTCTGGGACTGACTCCACCCACTAGGTTTCACCTATCACTGACATTTAAGAAGTCTGGGACTGACTCCACCCACTAGGTTTCACCAATCACTGACATAAGAAGTCTGGGACTGACTCCACCCACTAGGTTCCACCCATCACTGACATATAAGAAGTCTGGGACTGACGCCACCCACTAGGTTTTACCTATCACTGACATTTAAGAAGTCTGGGACTGACTCCACCCACTAGGTTTCACCTATCACTGACATAAGGAAGTCTGGGACTGACTCCACCCACTAGGTTCCACCCATCACTGACATATAAGAAGTCTGGGACTGACGCCACCCACTAGGTTTTACCTATCACTGACATTTAAGAAGTCTGGGACTGACTCCACCCACTAGGTTTCACCAATCACTGACATAAGAAGTCTGGGACTGACTCCACCCACTAGGTTCCACCCATCACTGACATATAAGAAGTCTGGGACTGACTCCACCCACTAGGTTTCACCATAAGAAGTCTGGGACTGACTCCACCCACTAGGTTCCACCCATCACTGACATATAAGAAGTCTGGGACTGACTCCACCCACTAGGTTTCACCCATCACTGACATATAAGGAAGTCTGGGACTGACTCCACCCACTAGGTTCCACCCATCACTGACATATAAGAAGTCTGGGACTGACTCCACCCACTAGGTTTCACCATAAGAAGTCTGGGACTGACTCCACCCACTAGGTTTCACCTATCACTAACATAAGAGAAGTCTGGGACTGACTCCACCCAGCAGGTTCAACTTAGAAATGAATCACCACTGGTATGATATATATCGGGTCTTGTGATTGGATACCTAGAGGAAATTATGGGAACCAATGGATAAATGTTAAGCTCCACCTCCTCGCCCAGGTAGGACAGCCTATCCTTCAGTAACAAGGTAGAAATTTTCCTCCATGGTGGGGAAGGGATATTCCCCATTCCCGCCCCCAAGGATCTGGCCACACTTGCTCCACCCCATATTATCTTCTCACCTCACGGGTCTCTCGGAGCTCCTCCTCCAGCGCTTCCCTCCCCCTCTCCAGATAGTCATTCCTCTCCAGCAGGGCCTTCCCCAGCTCAGCAGCCAGCAGCAGATCCTTGTTCTTCCTCTCCAGGGCCAGGTTCAGATCCTCCTCCTGCTGCTCTGCTTCCTCCTCGCCCAAGTAGGATGACCTCCTCTCCAGCAGGAAGGGGTAGAAGTCTTCCTCCATCGTGGGGGAGGGGAGACCCCCAATCCAGCCCCGGAGGATCCCACCCTGGCTTTCCGCCTCTCCCGATGTCATTGGATGTCTGGAGGAGAGAGAAGAAATTCCATCAGATGGTCATACATAATACAATTACAGCCCAACCCCCTTCATTAGAATGGTGGGGGGTCTGTGTATGAGGAGGGGGGTGATAATTTGTGTGGGGGGGGGGGTCTGTGTATGAGGAGGGGGTGATAATCTGGGGGTAGGTCTGTGTATGAGGAGGGGGTGATGATTTATGATTTGGGGGGGTCTGTGTATGAGGAGGGGGTGATGATTTATGATTTGGGGGGTCTGTGTATGAGGAGGGGGGTTATGATTTGGGGGGGGGGTCTGTGTATGAGGAGTGATGATTTGGGAGGGAGGGTTAGGGGGGTCTGTGTATGAGGAAGGGGGGTCATAATTTGTGTGGGGGGTCAGTGTATGAGGAGGGGGGTGATGATTTATGATTTGGGGGGGTCTGTGTATGAGGAGGGGGGTGATGATTTATGATTTGGGGGGGTCTGTGTATGAGGAGGGGGGTGATGATTTATGATTTGGGGGGGTCTGTGTATGAGGAGGGGGGTGATGATTTATGATTTGGGGGGGTCTGTGTATGAGGAGGGGGGTGATGATTTATGATTTGGGGGGGTCTGTGTATGAGGAGGGGGGTGATGATTTATGATTTGGGGGGGTCTGTGTATGAGGAGGGGGTGATGATTTATGATTTGGGGGGGTCTGTGTATGAGGAGGGGGGTGATGATTTATGATTTGGGGGGGTCTGTGTATGAGGAGGGGGTGATGATTTATGATTTGGGGGGGTCTGTGTATGAGGAAGGGGGCGATGATTTATGATTTTGGGGGGTCTGTGTATGAGGAGGGGGTGATGATTTATGATTTGGGGGGGGTCTGTGTATGAGGAGGGGGTGATGATTTATGATTTGGGGGGGTCTGTGTATGAGGAGGGGGGTGATGATTTATGATGTGGGAGGGGGGGTCTGTGTATGAGGAGGGGGTGATGATTTATGATTTGGGGGGGGGGTCTGTGTATGAGGAGGGGGTGATGATTTATGGAGGGGATTTGTGTCTCCACACGCGGTGCTCCCCCCCCCCCCCCCCCTCCAGGTATGAGGAGAGGAATGTCAGGTGTGGAATTCCCCCTCACCTGTCTCCCATCCCGCAATCACTTAAAGGGGAACTCCCCCCTCTGCTCTCTGTTCTCCCCCGCTGTCCTCTGTCCATGGAAATGTCTCACCTGTCCTGTGCAGGGAAAAGACACAGGAGGGGCCTCCCTGGCCACAGACAGGGGATAACCATCCCCCCATCTACCTGGAGGGGGCCCCACTGATCTCAGGGAGACGGTGATTGGGCAGCCTATAGTAAAGGGTCCCCGCTGGGGAGATCCCCCCTCTCTTTGTCCCGTTGTCACCAGCACAGGAAATCTAAGATGTCACCAGAAGCAGGAACAGACAGGGACACAATTTCTGGGGATTTCCCTCACTTCCTGTTGTGTTTCTGGGACAGGAAGTGAAATGAGATTTCCTGTCAGTGATTATTGGAGGATTTGTGACCGCGGACTGTCAGACGTCACCCCAGTGCAGACACTCAGAGTGATCAGCTTCCATCGGAGGCTTCCACACATCCCCCATCTCATGATTCACAGACCCTCCCCCCCAAATGATCATCCCCCCCAATCATCATCCCACCCCCTCCAAATCATCAACCCCCCTCCTCACACACAGACCCCCCCCCCCATATCATCACCCCCCTCCTCATACACAGACCCCCCCCATATCATCACCCCCCTCCTCATACACAGACCCCCCCCATATCATCACCCCCCTCCTCATACACAGACCCCCCCCATATCATCACCCCCCTCCTCATACACAGACCCCCCCCATATCATCACCCCCCTCCTCATACACAGACCCCCCCCCATATCATCACCCCCCTCCTCATACACAGACCCCCCCCCCATATCATCACCCCCCTCCTCATACACAGACCCCCCCATATCATCACCCCCCTCCTCATACACAGACCCCCCCATATCATCAACCCCCTCCTCATACACAGACCCCCCCCCATATCATCACCCCCCTCCTCATACACAGACCCCCCCCCCCATATCATCACCCCCCTCCTCATATACAGACCCCCCCCCCCATATCATCACCCCCCTCCTCATACACAGACCCCCCCCCCATATCATCACCCCCCTCCTCATACACAGACCCCCCCCCCCATATCATCACCCCCCTCCTCATACACAGACCCCCCCCATATCATCACCCCCCTCCTCATACACAGACCCCCCCCATATCACCCCCTCCTTATACACAGACCCCCCCATATCATCACCCCCCTCCTCATACACAGACCCCCCCATATCATCACCCCCCTCCTCATACACAGACCCCCCCCCCATATCATCACCCCCCTCCTCATACACAGACCCCCCCCCCCATATCATCACCCCCCTCCTCATACACAGACCCCCCCCCCATATCATCACCCCCCCTCCTCATACACAGACACCCCCATATCATCACCCCCCCTCCTCATACACAGACCCCCCCCCCCCCTCCTCATCCCTTCATCTTCCACAGGAGATAGAATCCCATCAGAAGGTTACAAAGTCTCCATTTGTGTTTTATCGGATTCCAGGAGATGAAAAGAGAATGAAGACAGACACAGCGCAGCGACTGAAGTGAGACTCTACAAGTCAGGACACCACAATAAGGGGAGGGGGGGGGGGGGTCTTCATACAATACATGATGCACCTCGCTGGGGCCCCTCTAATTGTCTCATGGTGGACCCCCCCCCCCGGGGCCATGCACACATCTGAGAGAATTCTGCACCTGAAACACGTTCTGCCTGATCTGCACTCAATGGACATGAAAGACTCTTCCAACAATCCTCCCACAATGCACAGAGATCAGAGAGACCCCCCATGGGGCCCCCGGGGGCCCCCGCATGTCTTTATCCTGAAAATATCTTCTCTCAGTCCTCCAAATCCCCCATACAGACCCCGGTGACCGGCCGCTTTACACCTCCATGTCTGACATCAGAGCTCCGCCCACTGCCATGAACCCACAGAGCTAGCAATTATCACTCCAGAGGGAGGTGAATACAGACATCCATATCCATGGACAGACAGACTGACCTCATATGTTCTGACCAGACAGAACCACCACCATTGTCATAGGAGTTCCCGCCCATGAGGAACCCCCCTCACCCCAGATGGGGAATCAGAATAAGGTGCAATAAGATGATTGGGGGACAGAAGAGAGGGGCGGGATCAGAAAACAGGATAAAGGGAAGGGAGTAGAGGAGAACATAGAGGGATGGAATGGGAGGACAGGGCAGAGGAATGGGATTGGAGGACAGGGCAGAGGAATGGGATTGGAGGACAGGGCAGAGGAATGGGATTGGAGGACAGGGCAGAGGAATGGGATTGGAGGACAGAGGAATGGGATCAGAGGACAGGACAGAGGAATGGGATTGGAGGACAGATGAATGAGATTGGAGGACAGAGGAATCGGATTGGAGGACAGAGGAATGGGATTGGAGGACAGGACAGAGGAATGGGATTGGAGAACAGAGCAGAGGAATAGGATCAGTGGACAGAGCAATGGGATTGGAGGACAGGACAGAGGAATGGGATCGGAGGACAGGGCAGAGGAATGGGATTGGAGGACAGATGAATGAGATTGGAGGACAGAGGAATCGGATTGGAGGACAGAGGAATGGGATCAGAGTACAGAGGCATGGGATTGGAGGACAGAACGGATGAATGGGATCAGAGGACAGTACAGAGGAATGGGATTGGAGGACAGAGAAATGGTATCGGAGGAGAAGATAGAGTAATAGTATCGGAGGACAGAGGAATGGGATCAGAGGACAGGACAGAGGAATGGGATCAGAGGACAGAGGAATGGGATCAGAGGACAGGACAGAGGAATGGGATTGGAGGACAGAGGAATGGGATTGGAGGACAGAGGAATGGGATCAGAGGACAGAGGAATGGGATTGGAGGACAGGGCAGAGGAATGGGATCGGAGGACAGGGCAGAGGAATGGGATTGGAGGACAGATGAATGAGATTGGAGGACAGAGGAATCGGATTGGAGGACAGAGGAATGGGATTGGAGGACAGAACGGATGAATGGGATTGGAGGACAGGACAGAGGAATGGGATTGGAGGACAGGGCAGAGGAATGGGAATGGAGGACAGATGAATGGGATTGGAGGATGTAGGAATGGAATTGGAGGACAGATGAATGAGATTGGAGGACAGAGAAATGGGATTGGAGAACAGAGGAATGGGAATGGAGGACAGGGCAGAGGAATGGGATTGGAGGACAGGGCAGAGGAATGGGATTGGAGGACAGGGCAGAGGAATGGGATTGGAGGACAGAGGAATGGGATTGGAGGACAGAGAAATGGGATTGGAGGACAGGACAGAGGAATGGGATTGGAGGGCAGAGGAATGGGATTGGAGGACAGGGCAGAGGAATGGGATCGGAGGACAGAAGAATGGGATTGGAGGGCAGAGGAATGGGATTGGAGGACAGGGCAGAGGAATGGGATCGGAGGACAGAGGAATGGGAATGGAGGAGGTAGGAATGGAATTGGAGGACAGATGAATGAGATTGGAGGCCAGAGGAATGGGAATGGAGGACAGGGCAGAGGAATGGGATTGGAGGACAGGGCAGAGGAATTGGATTGGAGGACAGAGGAATGGGATTGGAGGACAGGACAGAGGAATGGGATCAGAGGACAGAGGAATGGGATCAGAGGACAGGACAGAGGAATGGGATTGGAGGACAGAGGAATGGGATTGGAGGACAGAGGAATGGGATCAGAGGACAGAGGAATGGGATTGGAGGACAGGGCAGAGGAATGGGATCGGAGGACAGGGCAGAGGAATGGGATTGGAGGACAGATGAATGAGATTGGAGGACAGAGGAATCGGATTGGAGGACAGAGGAATGGGATTGGAGGACAGAACGGATGAATGGGATTGGAGGACAGGACAGAGGAACGGGATTGGAGGACAGGGCAGAGGAATGGGAATGGAGGACAGATGAATGGGATTGGAGGATGTAGGAATGGAATTGGAGGACAGATGAATGAGATTGGAGGACAGAGAAATGGGATTGGAGAACAGAGGAATGGGAATGGAGGACAGGGCAGAGGAATGGGATTGGAGGACAGGGCAGAGGAATGGGATTGGAGGACAGGGCAGAGGAATGGGATTGGAGGACAGAGGAATGGGATTGGAGGACAGAGAAATGGGATTGGAGGACAGGACAGAGGAATGGGATTGGAGGGCAGAGGAATGGGATTGGAGGACAGGGCAGAGGAATGGGATTGGAGGACAGAGGAATGGGATCGGAGGACAGGGCAGAGGAATGGGATCGGAGGACAGAAGAATGGGATTGGAGGGCAGAGGAATGGGATTGGAGGACAGGGCAGAGGAATGGGATCGGAGGACAGAGGAATGGGAATGGAGGATGTAGGAATGGAATTGGAGGACAGATGAATGAGATTGGAGGCCAGAGGAATGGGAATGGAGGACAGGGCAGAGGAATGGGATTGGAGGACAGGGCAGAGGAATTGGATTGGAGGACAGAGGAATGGGATTGGAGGACAGGACAGAGGAATGGGATTGGAGGACAGGACAGAGGAATGGGATTGGAGGACAGGGCAGAGGAATGGGATTGGAGGACAGGACAGAGGAATGGGATTGGAGAACAGGGCAGAGGAATGGGATCAGTGGACAGAGCAATGGGATTGGAGGACAGGACAGAGGAATGGGATTGGAGGACAGAACGGATGAATGGGATTGGAGGACAGGACAGAGGAATGGGATTGGAGGACAGGGCAGAGGAATGGGATCAGAGTACAGAGGCATGGGATTGGAGGACAGAACGGATGAATGGGATCAGAGGACAGTACAGAGGAATGGGATTGGAGGACAGAGAAATGGTATCGGAGGACAGGACAGAGGAATGAGATTGGAGGACAGAGGAATCGGATTGGAGGACAGAGGAATGGGATTGGAGGACAGGACAGAGGAATGGGATTGGAGAACAGAGCAGAGGAATGGGATTGGAGGACAGATGAATGAGATTGGAGGACAGAGGAATCGGATTGGAGGACAGAGGAATGGGATTGGAGGACAGAACGGATGAATGGGATTGGAGGACAGGACAGAGGAATGGGATCAGAGTACAGAGGCATGGGATTGGAGGACAGAACGGATGAATGGGATCAGAGGACAGTACAGAGGAATGGGATTGGAGAACAGGACAGAGGAATGGGATTGGAGGACAGAACGGATGAATGGGATTGGAGGACAGGACAGAGGAATGGGATTGGAGGACAGGGCAGAGGAATGGGATCAGAGTACAGAGGCATGGGATCAGAGGACAGGACAGAGGAATGGGATTGGAGGACAGAACGGATGAATGGGATCAGAGGACAGGACAGAGGAATGGGATTGGAGGACAGAGGAATGGGATTGGAGGACAGAGGAATGGGATTGGAGGACAGAGGAATGGGATTGGATGACAGAGGAATGGGATCAGAGGACAGGACAGAGGAATGGGATTGGAGGACAGAGGAATGGGATTGGAGGACAGAGGAATGGGATTGGAGGACAGAGGAATTGCATTGGAGGACAGAGGAATGGGATTGGAGGACAGAGGAATGGGATTGGAGAAGAGGACAGAGGAATGGGATTGGAGGACAGGGCAGGGGAATGGGATTGGAGGACAGAAGAATGGGATTGGAGGACAGAGGAATGGGATTGGAGGACAGGGCAGGGGAATGGGATTTGAGGACAGAGGAATGGGATTGGAGGACAGGGCAGAGGAATGGGATTGGAGGACAGGGCAGAGGAATGGGATTGGAGGACAGGGCAGAGGAATGGGATTGGAGGACAGAGGAATGGGAATGGAGGACAGGGCAGAGGAATGGATTTGGAGGACAGGGCAGAGGAATGGGATTGGAGGACAGAGGAATGGGAATGGAGGACAGGGCAGAGGAATGGGATTGGAGGACAGGGCAGAGGAATGGGATTGGAGGACAGAGGAATGGGAATGGAGGACAGGGCAGTGGAATGGGATTGGAGGACAGGGGAATGGGATTGGAGGACAGGGCATAGGAATGGGATTGGAGGACAGAGGAATGGGATTGGAGGACAGGGCAGAGGAATGGGATTGGAGGACAGGACAGAGGAATGGGAATGGAGGACAGGGCAGAGGAATGGGATTGGAGGACAGGGCAGAGGAATGGGATTGGAGGACAGGGGAATGGGATTGGAGGACAGGGCATAGGAATGGGATTGGAGGACAGAGGAATGGGATTGGAGGACAGGGCAGAGGAATGGGATTGGAGGACAGGACAGAGGAATGGGATTGGAGGGCAGAGGAATGGGATTGGAGGACAGGGCAGAGGAATGGGATTGGAGGGCAGAGGAATGGGAATGGAGGATGTAGAAATGGAATTGGAGGACAGATGAATGAGATTGGAGGACAGAGAAATGGGATTGGAGAACAGAGGAATGGGAATGGAGGACAGGGCAGAGGAATGGGATTGGAGGGCAGAGGAATGGGATTGGAGGACAGGGCAGAGGAATGGGATCGGAGGACAGAAGAATGGGATTGGAGGGCAGAGGAATGGGATTGGAGGACAGGACAGAGGAATGGGATTGGAGGACAGAGGAATGGGAATGGAGGATGTAGGAATGGAATTGGAGGACAGATGAATGAGATTGGAGGACAGAGAAATGGGATTGGAGAACAGAGGAATGGGAATGGAGGACAGGGCAGAGGAATGGGATTGGAGGACAGGGCAGAGGAATGGGATTGGAGGGCAGAGGAATGGGAATGGAGGACAGAGGAATGGGATTGGAGGACAGAGGAATGGGATTGGAGGACAGAGGAATGGGATTGGAGGACAGAGGAATGGGATTGGAGGACAGAGGAATGGGATTGGAGGGATATTTCAGGAATTCTCCCGATTTCTGGTTCCGCATTGCTGAGCCCAACCACATCACAGGAAGTACTTCTACCAGGTCCCATCCCGGACTCTCTATATACCGAACATATCTATACACTGTATATCCAATACCTGGGACTCTCCCTCTATACTGCATATAGATATTATATATCTGTTCCCCTCACTCTGTATTTACAGTAACTCACAAAAGTAAGTACACCCCTCACATTTTTGTAATCTTTTGTAATATCTTTTCATGTGACAACACTGAAGAAATGAGACTTTGCTACAATGTAAAGTAGTGAGTGTACAGCTTGTATAACAGTGTAAACTTGCTAGAGCAGGTGTGAATGGGGGAGGTGTGTTAAATTTGGTGTTATCGCTCTCACTCTCTCATACTGGTCACTGGAAGTTCAACATGGCACCTCATGGCAAAGAACTCTCTGAGGATCTGAAAAAAAGAATTGTTGCTTTACATAAAGATGGCCTAGGCTATAAGAAGATTGCCAAGACCCTGAAACTGAGCTGCAGCACGGTGGCCAAGACCATACAGCGGTATAACAGGACAGGTTCCACGCAGAACAGGACTCACCATGGTCCACCAAAGAAGTTGAGTGCCGTGCTCAGCGTCATATCCAGAGATTGTCTTTGGGAAATAGACGTATGAGCGCTGCCAGCATTGCTGCAGAGGTTGAAGGGGTGGGGGAGGGGTCAGCCTGTCAGTGCTCAGACCATACGCCGCACACTGCATCAAATTGGTCTGCATGGCTGTCATCCCAGAAAGAAGCCTCTTCTAAAGATGATGGACAAGAAAGCCCACAAACAGTTTGCTGAAGACAAGCAGACTAAGGACATGGATTACTGGAACCATCTCCTGTGCTCTGATGAGACCAAGATAAACGTATTTGGTGTCAGATGGTGTCAGGCGTGTGTGGCGGCAACCAGGTGAGGAGTACAAAGACAAGTGTGTCTTCCTACAGTCAGGCATGGTGGTGGGAGTGTCATGGTCTGGGGCTGCATGAGTGCTGCCGGCACTGGGGAGCTACAGATCATTGAGGGAACCATGAATGCCAACATGTACTGTGACATACTGAAGCAGAGCATGATCCCCTCCCTTCAGAGACTGGGGGGCAGGGCAGTATTCCAACATAACGACCCCAAACACCTCCAAGATGACCACTGCCTTGCTAAAGAAGCTGAGGGTAAAGGTGATGGACTGGCCAAGCGTCTCCAGACCTAAACCCTATTGAGCATCTGTGGGGATCCTCAAACAGAAGGTGGAGGAGCGCAAGGTCTCTAACATCCACCAGCTCTGTGATGTCATCATGGGGGAGGGGAAGAGGACTCCAGTGGCAACCTGTGAAGCTCTGGTGAACTCCATGCCCAAGAGGGTTAAGGCAGTGCTGGAAAATAATGGTGGCCACACAAAATATTGACACATTGGGCCCAATTTAGACATTGTCACTTAGGGGTGTACTGACTTTTGTTGCCAGCGGTTTAGACATTAATGGCTGTGTGTTGAGTTATTTTGAGGGGACAGTAAATTTACACTGTTATACAAGCTGTACACTCACTACTTTACATTGTAGCAAAGTGTCATTTCTTCAGTGTTGTCACATGGGAGGGGTGTACTTACTTTTGTCAGATACTGTATATATATATTTCTATGTCTGTACATCTCTCACACCTCCGGCGGTAGATGGAGCCTCACATTCCTCGGTGTGCAGTGAAGGTCGTCTCTGGCCTGCAGCCTCCCCTCCTACAATTCCAACCTCCCTGAGAGGCCTCCTGACCCCGATCCTCCACCCTCCATCCACATCATCTCACCATGGAGAACAATGGGGTATGAACCGAACATGACCCCCCCATCTTCTCTATCAGATGAGGGGTGTCAGCGGGGATATGACGCAGTGTACGGAATGTCCTCTATTACTGGGGGTGATTCTTATACACAGGTGACCCCCCATCTTCTCTATCAGATGAGGGGTGTCAGCGGGGATATGACGCAGAGTACGGAATGTCCCCTATTACTGGGGGTGATTCTTATACACAGGTGACCCCCCATCTTCTCTATCAGATGAGGGGTGTCAGCGGGGATATGACGCAGTGTACGGAATGTCCTCTATTACTGGGGGTGATTCTTATACACAGGTGACCCCCCATCTTCTATATCAGATGAGGGGTGTCAGCGGGGATATGACGCAGTGTACGGAATGTCCTCTATTACTGGGGGTGATTCTTATACACAGGTGACCCCCCATCTTCTCTATCAGATGAGGGGTGTCAGCGGGGATATGACGCAGTGTACGGAATGTCCTCTATTACTGGGGGTGATTCTTATACACAGGCGACCCCCCATCTTCTCTATCAGATGAGGGGTGTCAGCAGGGATATGACGCAGTGTACGGAATGTCCTCTATTACTGGGGGTGATTCTTATACACAGGTGACCCCCCCATCTTCTCTATCAGATGAGGGGTGTCAGCGGGGATATGACGCAGAGTACGGAATGTCCCCTATTACTGGGCGTGATTCTTATACACAGGTGACCCCCATCTTCTATATCAGATGAGGGGTGTCAGCGGGGATATGACGCAGTGTACGGAATGTCCTCTATTACTGGGGGTGATTCTTATACACAGGTGACCCCCATCTTCTCTATCAGATGAGGGGTGTCAGCGGGGATATGACGCAGAGTACGGAATGTCCTCTATTACTGGGGGTGATTCTTATACACAGGCGACCCCCCATCTTCTCTATCAGATGAGGGGTGTCAGCGGGGATATGACGCAGTGTACGGAATGTCCTCTATTACTGGGGGTGATTCTTATACACAGGTGACCCCCCCATCTTCTCTATCAGATGAGGGGTGTCAGCGGGGATATGACGCAGAGTACGGAATGTCCCCTATTACTGGGCGTGATTCTTATACACAGGTGACCCCCATCTTCTATATCAGATGAGGGGTGTCAGCGGGGATATGACGCAGAGTACGGAATGTCCTCTATTACTGGGGGTGATTCTTATACACAGGTGACCCCCCATCTTCTCTATCAGATGAGGGGTGTCAGCGGGGATATGACGCAGTGTACGGAATGTCCTCTATTACTGGGGGTGATTCTTATACACAGGTGACCCCCCATCTTCTCTATCAGATGAGGGGGGTCAGCGGGGATATGACGCAGTGTACGGAATGTCCCCTATTACTGGGGGTGATTCTTATACACAGGTGACCCCCCATCTTCTCTTTTAGATGAGGGGGGTCAGCAGGGATATGACGCAGTGTACGGAATGTCCTCTATTACTGGGGGTGATTCTTATACACAGGTGACCCCCCATCTTCTCTATCAGATGAGGGGTGTCAGCGGGGATATGACGCAGAGTACGGAATGTCCTCTATTACTGGGGGTGATTCTTATACACAGGTGACCCCCCATCTTCTCTATCAGATGAGAGGTGTCAGCGGGGATATGACGCAGTGTACGGAATGTCCTCTATTACTGGGGATGATTCTTATACACAGGTGACCCCCCCATCTTCTCTATCAGATGAGGGGTGTCAGCGGGGATATGACGCAGTGTACGGAATGTCCTCTATTACTGGGGGTGATTCTTATACACAGGTGACCCCCCCATATTGTCTATCAGATGAGGGGTGTCAGCGGGGATATGACGCAGTGTACGGAATGTCCTCTATTACTGGGGGTGATTCTTATACACAGGTGACCCCCCATCTTCTCTATCAGATGAGGGGTGTCAGCGGGGATATGACGCAGAGTACGGAATGTCCTCTATTACTGGGGGTGATTCTTATACACAGGTGACCCCCCATCTTCTCTATCAGATGAGAGGTGTCAGCGGGGATATGACGCAGAGTACGGAATGTCCCCTATTACTGGGGGTGATTCTTATACACAGGTGACCCCCCATCTTCTCTATCAGATGAGGGGTGTCAGCGGGGATATGACGCAGAGTACGGAATGTCCCCTATTACTGGGGGTGATTCTTATACACAGGTGACCCCCCATCTTCTCTATCAGATGAGGGGTGTCAGCGGGGATATGACGCAGTGTACGGAATGTCCTCTATTACTGGGGGTGATTCTTATACACAGGTGACCCCCCATCTTCTCTATCAGATGAGGGGTGTCAGCGGGGATATGACGCAGTGTACGGAATGTCCTCTATTACTGGGGGTGATTCTTATACACAGGTGACCCCCCATCTTCTCTATCAGATGAGGGGTGTCAGCGGGGATATGACGCAGTGTACGGAATGTCCTCTATTACTGGGGGTGATTCTTATACACAGGTGACCCCCCATCTTCTCTATCAGATGAGGGGTGTCAGCAGGGATATGACGCAGTGTACGGAATGTCCTCTATTAATGGGGGTGATTCTTATACACAGGTGACCCCCCATCTTCTCTATCAGATGAGGGGTGTCAGCGGGGATATGACGCAGAGTACGGAATGTCCTCTATTACTGGGGGTGATTCTTATACACAGGTGACCCCCCATCTTCTCTATCAGATGAGGGGTGTCAGCAGGGATATGACGCAGTGTACGGAATGTCCTCTATTACTGGCGGTGATTCTTATACACAGGTGACCCCCCATCTTCTCTATCAGATGAGGGGTGTCAGCGGGGATATGACGCAGTGTACGGAATGTCCTCTATTACTGGGGGTGATTCTTATACACAGGTGACCCCCCATCTTCTCTATCAGATGAGGGGTGTCAGCAGGGATATGACGCAGTGTACAGAATGTCCTCTATTACTGGGGGTGATTCTTATACACAGGTGACCCCCCATCTTCTCTATCAGATGAGGGGTGTCAGCGGGGATATGACGCAGAGTACGGAATGTCCTCTATTACTGGGGGTGATTCTTATACACAGGTGACCCCCATCTTCTCTATCAGATGAGGGGTGTCAGCAGGGATATGACGCAGTGTACGGAATGTCCTCTATTACTGGGGGTGATTCTTATACACAGGTGACCCCCATCTTCTCTATCAGATGAGGGGTGTCAGCGGGGATATGACGCAGTGTACGGAATGTCCTCTATTACTGGCGGTGATTCTTATACACAGGTGACCCCCCATCTTCTCTATCAGATGAGGGGTGTCAGCGGGGATATGACGCAGTGTACGGAATGTCCTCTATTACTGGGGGTGATTCTTACACACAGGTGACCCCCCATCTTCTCTATCAGATGAGGGGTGTCAGCGGGGATATGACGCAGAGTACGGAATGTCCTCTATTACTGGGGGTGATTCTTATACACAGGTGACCCCCATCTTCTCTATCAGATGAGGGGTGTCAGCGGGGATATGACGCAGTGTACGGAATGTCCTCTATTACTGGGGGTGATTCTTATACACAGGTGACCCCCCATCTTCTCTATCAGATGAGGGAGGTCAGCGGGGATATGACGCAGTGTACGGAATGTCCTCTATTACTGGGGGTGATTCTTATACACAGATGACCCCCCATCTTCTCTATCAGATGAGGGGTGTCAGCAGGGATATGACGCAGAGTACAGAATGTCCTCTATTACTGGGGGTGATTCTTATACACAGGTGACCCCCATCTTCTCTATCAGATGAGGGGTGTCAGCGGGGATATGACGCAGTGTACGGAATGTCCTCTATTACTGGGGGTGATTCTTATACACAGGTGACCCCCCCATCTTCTCTATCAGATGAGGGAGGTCAGCGGGGATATGACGCAGTGTACGGAATGTCCTCTATTACTGGGGGTGATTCTCATACACAGGTAACCCCCCATCTTCTCTATCAGATGAGGGGTGTCAGCAGGGATATGACGCAGAGTACAGAATGTCCTCTATTACTGGGGGTGATTCTTATACACAGATGACCCCCCATCTTCTCTATCAGATGAGGGGTGTCAGCAGGGATATGACGCAGAGTACAGAATGTCCTCTATTACTGGGGGTGATTCTTATACACAGGTGACCCCCCATCTTCTCTATCAGATGAGGGGTGTCAGCAGGGATATGACGCAGTGTACGGAATGTCCTCTATTACTGGGGGTGATTCTTATACACAGGTGACCCCCCATCTTCTTTATCAGATGAGGGGTGTCAGCGGGGATATGACGCAGTGTACGGAATGTCCTCTATTACTGGGGGTGATTCTTATACACAGGTGACCCCCCATCTTCTCTATCAGATGAGGGGTGTCAGCAGGGATATGACGCAGAGTACGGAATGTCCTCTATTACTGGGGGTGATTCTTATACACAGGTGACCCCCCATCTTCTCTATCAGATGAGGGGTGTCAACGAGGATATGACGCAGTGTACGGAATGTCCTCTATTACTGGGGGTGATTCTCATACACAGGTAACCCCCCATCTTCTCTATCAGATGAGGGGTGTCAGCGGGGATATGACGCAGTGTACGGAATGTCCTCTATTACTGGGGGTGATTCTTATACACAGGTGACCCCCCATCTTCTCTATCAGATGAGGGGTGTCAGCAGGGATATGACGCAGAGTACGGAATGTCCTCTATTACTGGGGGTGATTCTTATACACAGGTGACCCCCCATCTTCTCTATCAGATGAGGGGTGTCAGCAGGGATATGACGCAGAGTACGGAATGTCCTCTATTACTGGGGGTGATTCTTATACACAGGTGACCCCCCATCTTCTCTATCAGATGAGGGGTGTCAGCAGGGATATGACGCAGAGTACAGAATGTCCTCTATTACTGGGGGTGATTCTTATACACAGGTGACCCCCATCTTCTCTATCAGATGAGGGGTGTCAGCAGGGATATGACGCAGAGTACGGAATGTCCTCTATTACTGGGGGTGATTCTTATACACAGGTGACCCCCCATCTTCTATATCAGATGAGGGGTGTCAGCAGGGATATGACGCAGAGTACGGAATGTCCTCTATTACTGGGGGTGATTCTTATACACAGGTGACCCCCCATCTTCTCTATCAGATGAGAGGTGTCAGCGGGGATATGACGCAGTGTACGGAATGTCCTCTATTACTAGGGGTGATTCTTATACACAGGCGACCCCCCATCTTCTCTATCAGATGAGGGGTGTCAGCAGGGATATGACGCAGAGTACAGAATGTCCTCTATTACTGGAGGTGATTCTTATACACAGGCGACCCCCCATCTTCTCTATCAGATGAGGGGTGTCAGCAGGGATATGACGCAGTGTACGGAATGTCCTCTATTACTGGGGGTGATTCTTATACACAGGTGACCCCCCCATCTTCTCTATCAGATGAGGGGTGTCAGCGGGGATATGACGCAGTGTACGGAATGTCCTCTATTACTGGGGGTGATTCTCATACACAGGTAACCCCCCATCTTCTCTATCAGATGAGGGGTGTCAGCGGGGATATGACGCAGTGTACGGAATGTCCTCTATTACTGGGGGTGATTCTTATACACAGGTGACCCCCCCATCTTCTCTATCAGATGAGGGGTGTCAGCGGGGATATGACGCAGAGTACGGAATGTCCCCTATTACTGGGGGTGATTCTTATACACAGGTAACCCCCCATCTTCTCTATCAGATGAGGGGTGTCAGCGGGGATATGACGCAGTGTACGGAATGTCCTCTATTACTGGGGGTGATTCTTATACACAGGTGACCCCCCCATCTTCTCTATCAGATGAGGGGTGTCAGCGGGGATATGACGCAGAGTACGGAATGTCCCCTATTACTGGGGGTGATTCTTATACACAGGTGACCCCCATCTTCTCTATCAGATGAGGGGTGTCAGCAGGGATATGATGCAGTGTACGGAATGTCCTCTATTACTGGGGGTGATTCTTATACACAGGCGACCCCCCATCTTCTCTATCAGATGAGGGGTGTCAGCGGGGATATGACGCAGTGTACGGAATGTCCTCTATTACTGGGGGTGATTCTTATACACAGGTGACCCCCCATCTTCTCTATCAGATGAGGGGTGTCAGCGGGGATATGACGCAGTGTACGGAATGTCCTCTATTACTGGGGGTGATTCTTATACACAGGCGACCCCCCATCTTCTCTATCAGATGAGGGGTGTCAGCGGGGATATGACGCAGTGTACGGAATGTCCTCTATTACTGGGGGTGATTCTTATACACAGGTGACCCCCATCTTCTCTATCAGATGAGGGGTGTCAGCGGGATATGACGCAGAGTACGGAATGTCCCCTATTACTGGGGGTGATTCTTATACACAGGTGACCCCCATCTTCTCTATCAGATGAGGGGTGTCAGCAGGGATATGACGCAGTGTACGGAATGTCCTCTATTACTGGGGGTGATTCTTATACACAGGCGACCCCCCATCTTCTCTATCAGATGAGGGGTGTCAGCGGGGATATGACGCAGTGTACGGAATGTCCTCTATTACTGGGGGTGATTCTTATACACAGGTGACCCCCCCATCTTCTCTATCAGATGAGGGGTGTCAGCAGGGATATGACGCAGTGTACGGAATGTCCCCTATTACTGGGGGTGATTCTTATACACAGGTGACCCCCCATCTTCTCTATCAGATGAGGGGTGTCAGCAGGGATATGACGCAGTGTACGGAATGTCCCCTATTACTGGGGGTGATTCTTATACACAGGTGACCCCCATCTTCTCTATCAGATGAGGGGTGTCAGCGGGATATGACGCAGAGTACGGAATGTCCCCTATTACTGGGGGTGATTCTTATACACAGGTGACCCCCATCTTCTCTATCAGATGAGGGGTGTCAGCAGGGATATGACGCAGTGTACGGAATGTCCTCTATTACTGGGGGTGATTCTTATACACAGGCGACCCCCCATCTTCTCTATCAGATGAGGGGTGTCAGCAGGGATATGACGCAGTGTACGGAATGTCCCCTATTACTGGGGGTGATTCTTATACACAGGCGACCCCCCATCTTCTCTATCAGATGAGGGGTGTCAGCAGGGATATGACGCAGTGTACGGAATGTCCTCTATTACTGGGGGTGATTCTTATACACAGGTGACCCCCCATCTTCTCTATCAGATGAGGGGTGTCAGCGGGGATATGACGCAGTGTACGGAATGTCCCCTATTACTGGGGGTGATTCTTATACACAGGTGACCCCCCATCTTCTCTATCAGATGAGGGGTGTCAGCGGGGATATGACGCAGTGTACGGAATGTCCTCTATTACTGGGGGTGATTCTTATACACAGGTGACCCCCCCATCTTCTCTATCAGATGAGGGGTGTCAGCGGGGATATGACGCAGTGTACGGAATGTCCCCTATTACTGGGGGTGATTCTTATACACAGGTGACCCCCCATCTTCTCTATCAGATGAGGGGTGTCAGCAGGGATATGACGCAGTGTACGGAATGTCCTCTATTATTGGGGGTGATTCTTATACACAGGTGACCCCCCATCTTCTCTATCAGATGAGGGGTGTCAGCAGGGATATGACGCAGTGTACGGAATGTCCTCTATTACTGGCGGTGATTCTTATACACAGGTGACCCCCCATCTTCTCTATCAGATGAGGGGTGTCAGCAGGGATATGATGCAGTGTACGGAATGTCCTCTATTACTGGGGGTGATTCTTATACACAGGCGACCCCCCATCTTCTCTATCAGATGAGGGGTGTCAGCGGGGATATGACGCAGTGTACGGAATGTCCTCTATTACTGGGGGTGATTCTTATACACAGGTGACCCCCCATCTTCTCTATCAGATGAGGGGTGTCAGCGGGGATATGACGCAGAGTACGGAATGTCCTCTATTACTGGGGGTGATTCTTATACACAGGTGACCCCCCATCTTCTCTATCAGATGAGGGGTGTCAGCGGGGATATGACGCAGTGTACGGAATGTCCCCTATTACTGGGGGTGATTCTTATACACAGGTGACCCCCCCATCTTCTCTATCAGATGAGGGGTGTCAGCGGGGATATGACGCAGTGTACGGAATGTCCTCTATTACTGGGGGTGATTCTTATACACAGGTGACCCCCCATCTTCTCTATCAGATGAGGGGTGTCAGCGGGGATATGACGCAGTGTACAGAATGTCCTCTATTACTGGGGGTGATTCTTATACACAGATGACCCCCCCATCTTCTCTATCAGATGAGGGGTGTCAGGGGGGATATGACGCAGTGTACAGAATGTCCTCTATTACTGGGGGTGATTCTTATACACAGGTGACCCCCCATCTTCTCTATCAGATGAGGGGTGTCAGCGGGGATATGACGCAGTGTACGGAATGTCCTCTATTACTGGGGGTGATTCTTATACACAGATGACCCCCCCATCTTCTCTATCAGATGAGGGGTGTCAGCGGGGATATGACGCAGTGTACAGAATGTCCTCTATTACTGGGGGTGATTCTTATACACAGATGACCCCCCCATCTTCTCTATCAGATGAGGGGTGTCAGCAGGGATATGACGCAGAGTACAGAATGTCCTCTATTACTGGGGGTGATTCTTATACACAGGTGACCCCCCATCTTCTCTATCAGATGAGGGGTGTCAGCGGGGATATGACGCAGTGTACGGAATGTCCTCTATTACTGGGGGTGATTCTTATACACAGATGACCCCCCCATCTTCTCTATCAGATGAGGGGTGTCAGCGGGGATATGACGCAGTGTACAGAATGTCCTCTATTACTGGGGGTGATTCTTATACACAGATGACCCCCCCATCTTCTCTATCAGATGAGGGGTGTCAGCAGGGATATGACGCAGTGTACGGAATGTCCTCTATTACTGGGGGTGATTCTTATACACAGATGACCCCCCATCTTCTCTATCAGATGAGGGGTGTCAGCAGGGATATGACGCAGTGTACGGAATGTCCTCTATTACTGGGGGTGATTCTTATACACAGGTGACCCCCATCTTCTCTATCAGATGAGGGGTGTCAGCAGGGATATGACGCAGTGTACGGAATGTCCTCTATTACTGGGGGTGATTCTTATACACAGGTGACCCCCCATCTTCTCTATCAGATGAGGGGTGTCAGCAGGGATATGACGCAGAGTACGGAATGCTCATGAAATGATATTTAAGTTGTGGATAATTCAGACAATGACTCCTCAGACTCTGTAAAGATTATTGCACAGATTATAATGTAATAAAAATAATTATATGTTCTATACCATAAAAATGTGACCACACCCCCTTCTTCGAGCTTCCTCTCCATCGTCCAATCAGTTTAATATCAGTCTCACTGCAGTCATTCAAACATTGATTCCAGGAGAGCGAACAACTATCCGAAATTACACACGGCAGCGAGTCTCCAATCAGACGTCAGCTTTTATAAATCCAGCATCTGATTGGTTGAATGTTGTTTTCTCCTCCTGACATTCCATTCCATGGACCTCGGTTATCAGTGCAGGTGTGAGAGGGCGTGGCTATGTCTCACCTGTCAGGTCGGAGGGTGTGAGAAGCTCTGTGTACAGGTCAGACCAGCAGAACGAGTGTGCCGATACTCAACACCTTACACAATACAACACTCACCACATGATACACACCCTGACAATACCACTACCCATACCGACGTCACAACGTAACATATAATACAGCCCGGACATGTCCCCGTCCTCATACACTGACGTCACAACGTAACATATAATACAGCCCGGACATGTCCCCGTCCTCATACACCGACGTCACAACGTAACATATAATACAGCCCAGACATTTCCCCGTCCTCATACACCGACGTCACAACGTAACATATAATACAGCCCGGACATGTCCCCGTCCTCATACACTGACGTCACAACGTAACATATAATACAGCCCGGACATGTCCCCGTCCTCGTACACCGACGTCACAACATAACATATAATACAGCCCAGACATGTCACCGTCCTCATACACTGACGTCACAATGTAACATATAATACAGCCCAGACATGTCCCCATCCTCATACACTGACGTCACAACGTAACATATAATACAGCCCAGACATGTCCCCGTCCTCATACACCGACGTCACAACGTAACATATAATACAGCCCTGACATGTCCCCGTCCTCGTACACCGACGTCACAATGTAACATATAATACAGCCCAGACATGTCCCCGTCCTCATACACCGACGTCACAACGTCACATATAATACAGCCCAGACATCTCCCCGTCCTCATACACTGACGTCACAACGTAACATATAATACAGCCCAGACATGTCCCCGTCCTCATACACCGACATCACAACGTAACATATAATACAGCCCAGACATGTCCCCGTCCTCATACACCGACGTCACAACGTAACATATAATACAGCCCAGACATGTCCCCATCCTCATACACCGACGTCACAATGTAACGTATAATACAGACCAGACATGTCCCCGTCCTCATACACCGACATCACAACGTAACATATAATACAGCCCAGACATGTCCCCGTCCTCATACACCGACATCACAACGTAACATATAATACAGCCCAGACATGTCCACGTCCTCATACACCGACGTCACAACGTAACATATAATACAGCCCAGACATGTCCCCGTCCTCATACACCGACGTCACAATGTAACGTATAATACAGCCCAGACATGTCCACGTCCTCATACACCGACGTCATAATGTAACATATAATACAGCCCAGACATGTCCCCGTCCTCGTACACCGACGTCACAACGTAACATATAATACAGCCCAGACATGTCCCCATCCTCGTACAACGATGTCACAACGTAACATATAATACAGCCCTGACATGTCCCCATCCTCATACACCGACATCACAATGTAACATATAATACAGCCCAGACATGTCCCCGTCCTCATACACTGACGTCACAACGTAACATATAATACAGCCCAGACATCTCCCCGTCCTCATACACCGACGTCACAACGTAACATATAATACAGCCCAGACATGTCCCCGTCCTCATACACCGACGTCACAACGTAACATATAATACAGCCCAGACATGTCCCCGTCCTCATACACCGACGTCACAACGTAACATATAATACAGCCCAGACATGTCCCCGTCCTCATACACCGACGTCACAACGTAACATATAATACAGCCCTGACATGTCCCCGTCCTCATACACCGACGTCACAACGTAACATATAATACAGCCCAGACATGTCCCCATCCTCGTACAACGACGTCACAACGTAACATATAATACAGCCCTGACATGTCCCCATCCTCATACACCGACATCACAATGTAACATATAATACAGCCCTGACATGTCCCCGTCCTCGTATAATGACGTCACAATGTAACATATAATACAGCACAGACATGTCCCCATCCTCGTACAACGACGTCACAACGTAACATATAATACAGCCCTGACATGTCCCCGTCCTCATACACCGACGTCACAATGTAACATATAATACAGCCCAGACATGTCCCCGTCCTCGTACACCGACGTCACAACGTAACATATAATACAGCCCTGACATGTCCCCGTCCTCATACACCGACGTCACAACGTAACATATAATACAGCCCAGACATGTCCCCGTCCTCATACACCGACGTCACAACGTAACATATAATACAGCCCAGACATGTCCCCGTCCTCGTACACCGACGTCACAACATAACATATAATACAGCCCAGACATGTCCCCGTCCTCATACACTGACGTCACAATGTAACATATGATACAACCCTGACATGTCCCCATCCTCATACACCGACATCACAACGTAACATATAATACAGCCCAGACATGTCCCCGTCCTCGTACACCGACGTCACAACGTCACATATAATACAGCCCAGACATGTCCCCATCCTCATACACCGACATCACAACGTAACATATAATACAGCCCAGACATGTCCCCGTCCTCGTAAACACTATGCTACAGGATCTCACAAAAGTATGTACACCCTTTTTCATGTGACAACATTGAAGAAATGAGACTTTGTTACAATGTAAAGTAGTGAGTGTACAGCTTGTATAACAGTGTAAATTTGCTGTCCCCTCAAAATAACTCAACACACAGCCATTAATGTCTAAACTGCTGGCAACAAAAGTCAGTACACCCCTAAGTGACATTGTCCCAATTGGGCCCAAAGTGTGAATATTTTGTGTGGCCACCATTATTTTCCAGCACTACCTTAACCCTCTTGGGCATGGAGTTCACCAGAGCTTCACAGGTTGTCACTGGAGTCCTCTTCCCCTCCTCCATGATGACATCACAGTGCTGGTGGATGTTAGAGACCTTCCCCTCCTCCACCTTCTGTTTGAGGATCCCCACAGATGGGCAATAGGGTTTAGGTCTGGAGACGCTTGGCCAGTCCATCACCTTTACCCTCAGCTTCTTTAGCAAGGCAGTGGTCCTCTTGGAGGTGTTTGGGGTTGTTATGTTGGAATACTGCCCTGCCCCCCAGTCTCTGAAGGGAGGGGATCATGCTCTGCTTCAGTATGTCACAGTACATGTTGGCATTCATGGTTCCCTCAATGAACTGTAGATCCCCAGTGCCGGCAGCACTCATGCAGCCCCAGACCATGACACTCCACTACCATGCCTGACTGTAGGAAGACACACTTGTCTTTGTACTCCTCACCTGGTTGCCCCCACACACGCCTGACACCATCTGACACCAAATAAGTTTATCTTGGTCTCATCAGAGCACAGGACATGGTTCCAGTAATCCATGTCCTTAGTCTGCTTGTCTTCAGCAAACTGTTTGTGGGCTTTCTTGTCCATCATCTTTAGAAGAGGCTTCCTTCTGGGATGACAGCCATGCAGACCAATTTGATGCAGTGTGCGGCGTATGGTCTGAGCACTGACAGGCTGACCCCTCCCCCACCCCTTCAACCTCTGCAGCAATGCTGGGAGCACTCATACGTCTATTTCCCAAAGACAACCTCTGGATATGACGCTGAGCACGGCACTCAACTTCTTTGGTGGACCATGGTGAGGCCTGTTCTGAGTGGAAGCTGTCCTGTTATACCGCTGTATGGTCTTGGCCACCGTGCTGCAGCTCAGTTTCAGGGTCTTGGCAATCTTCTTATAGCCTAGGCCATCTTTATGTAGAGCAACAATTCTTTTTTTTAGATCCTCAGAGAGTTCTTTGCCATGAGGTGCCATGTTGAACTTCCAGTGACCAGTATCAGAGAGTGAGAGCGATAACACCAAATCTAACACACCTGCTCCCCATTCACACCTGAGACCTTGTAACACTAACGAGTCACATGACACCGGGGAGGGAAAATGGCTAATTGGGCCCAATTTGGACATTGTCACTTAGGGGTGTACTCACTTTTGTTGCCAGCGGTTTAGACATTAATGGCTGTGTGTTGAGTTATTTTGTGGGGACAGTAAATTTACACTGTTATACAAGCTGTACACTCACTACTTTACATTGTAGCAAAGTCTCATTTCTTCAGTGTTGTCACATGGGAAGGGTGTACTTACTTTTGTCAGATCCTGTATGTACAGCGCTCAGCACACAGACGTGGTTATTGGCCATCTGTATTATGACATCACTGAATGCACACTGAGTGTGGAGGAGGCTGCTGTGGGTCGCACTGTCCAAACCCCATAAACATCTACTGGAATCCCCAACACCCAGACCAGAGGAACTACAAATCCCAGCATGACCAGAGCCAGGATTCAGTGTTTAGACTGTAGAAGGCTGACATGTGATTGGCTGATGTTGGTCATGATGATGTCACTATATAATGAGGTCACAGACTCACCGTCCATTATTATCAGCTGATTATTATTATTATTATAACAGACATTCCGCACAGAGCTCATCATTACAGCTCAACCCAGCCCCCGCCCCCCCCCACCCCACCACAAATCTACCGACTGACCGCACAGAACCCCCCCCACCTCATCCCAAATCTCCCCAACTGACTGCACAGCACCCCCCCCCCCCCCCCACCTCATCCCAAATCTCCCCGACTGACCGCACAGCACCCAGCCCCATCCCCCTACAATGACTGACTGACCACACATCGCCCAGCCCCCCCACCCCACCTCATCCCAAATCTCCCCAACTGACCGCACAGCGCCAAGCCACCCCCACCTCATCCCAAATCTACTCAACTTCCACCCCCCCTGACTGACCGCACAGCGCCCAGCCCCCCCTCCAATCCCAAATCTCCCCAACTTCCTCCTCCTCTTCCCGACTGACCACACATCGCCCAGCCCCCACCTGATCCCAAATCTACTCAATACCCACCCCCCCCCCGACTGACTGCACAGTGCCCAGCCCGCCCCACCACCTGATCCCAAATCTCCCCAACTTCCTCCTCTCCCCGACTGACTGCACAGCGCCCAGCCCCCTCCCCCCCAACTGGTTACGACTAAGCGGACGTTTTCCGTGAAACGCGTCAACCGCTGTGCATCTTTCCCATGTCTCTGGTTATGGATATTCTTTGAAATGTTTTTATTACTTCGTTTTTGACATTAATAAACAGATTTTATTCATCGTTCATCTGCAACTTGGAGTGCGGCTTTTTCTCCCTACACCCCCCCCCCCCCCACAACTGCCTTACTGCACAGCACCTAACCTCCCACCTCGACCATCTGGCCACAGAGCACACCTACCCCCCCCCCCCGACACATAGCATCCTGACTGCACAGAGCCTAACCCCCCCCCCCCCAACTGCCTGACCCCACAGCACCTAGTTTGCCCCCAACAATCTGATTGCACAGTACCTACTTCCCCCCCCCCCCAAAAAATGTACTAACTGCATAGCGCATAACCCCCCACAACCACCTTACAGCACCTAACACCCCTGACATATGACCACCTGACCGCACAGCACCCCCCCCCCCCCCCCCGAGGTACTAACTGCATAGCGCCTTAGTCCCCCCCAACAACCACTTGACCGCTCAACACCCAACCTCCCCCCATAACTGCCTGACCACAAAGCAACTTACCCCCCCCCCCAACATATGACCACCTGAGTGCACAGCACCGACCCTCCCTTCATCACCCCCTGACTGCACAGTGCCTAACCTCTCACCCCCCCTCCCCACCATCACCCCAGTGTACCCCCCTGTTCTGTCAGTCAGTATACACAGACTCTGTCAGTGCCCCCCCCAGCAGTATACACAGCACTCTGTGAGCCCCCAGCAGTATACACAGCACTCTGTGAGTGCCCCCCCCAGTAGTATACACAGCACTCTGTAAGTGCCCCCCCAGCAGTATACACAGCGCTCTGTCAGTGCCCCCCCAGCAGTATACACAGCGCTCTGTCAGTGCCCCCCCCCAGCAGTATACACAGCACTCTGTCAGTGTCCCCCCAGCAGTATACACAGTGCTCTGTCAGTGCCCTCCCCAGCAGTATACACAGCACTCTGTCAGTGCCCTCCCCAGCAGTATACACAGCGCTCTGTCAGTGCCCTCCCCAGCAGTATACACAGCACTCTGTCAGTGCCCTCCCCAGCAGTATACACAGCACTCTGTCAGTGCCCCCCCAGCAGTATACACAGCGCTCTGTCAGTGCCCCCCCAGCAGTATACACAGTGCTCTGTCAGTGCCCCCCCCCAGCAGTATACACAGCACTCTGTCAGTGCCCCCCCAGCAGTATACACAGTGCTCTGTCAGTGCCCCCCCCCAGCAGTATACACAGCACTCTGTCAGTGCCCCCCCAGCAGTATACACAGTGCTCTGTCAGTGCCCCCCCCCAGCAGTATACACAGCACTCTGTCAGTGCCCCCCCAGCAGTATACACAGTGCTCTGTCAGTGCCCCCCCCCCAGCAGTATACATAGCATTCTGTCAGTGCCCCCCCAGCAGTATACACAGCGCTCTGTCAGTGCCCCCCCAGCAGTATACACAGCTCTCTGTCAGTGCCCCCCCAGCAGTATACACAGCTCTCTGTCAGTGCCCCCCCAGCAGTATACACAGCTCTCTGTCAGTGCCCCCCCCAGCAGTATACACAGCACTCTGTCAGTGCCCCCCCAGCAGTATACACAGCGCTCTGTCAGTGCCCCCCCAGCAGTATACACAGCACTCTGTCAGTGCCCCCCCAGCAGTATACACAGCGCTCTGTCAGTGCCCCCCCAGCAGTATACACAGCGCTCTGTCAGTGCCCCCCCCCAGCAGTATACACAGCACTCTGTCAGTGCCCCCCCAGCAGTATACACAGTGCTCTGTCAGTGCCCCCCCCAGCAGTATACACAGCACTCTGTCAGTGCCCCCCCAGCAGTATACACAGCGCTCTGTCAGTGCCCCCCCAGCAGTATACACAGCTCTCTGTCAGTGCCCCCCCAGCAGTATACACAGCGCTCTGTCAGTGCCCCCCCAGCAGTATACACAGTGCTCTGTCAGTGCCCCCCCAGCAGTATACACAGTGCTCTGTCAGTGCCCTCCCCAGCAGTATACACAGTGCTCTGTTAGTACCCCCCCCCAGCAGTATACACAGCACTCTGTCAGTGCCCCCCCAGCAGTATACACAGTGCTCTGTCAGTGCCCCCCCAGCAGTATACACAGCACTCTGTCAGTGCCCCCCAGCAGTATACACAGCACTCTGTCAGTGCCCCCCCAGCAGTATACACAGCGCTCTGTCAGTGCCCCCCCAGCAGTATACACAGTGCTCTGTCAGTGCCCCCCCCCAGCAGTATACACAGTGCTCTGTTAGTACCCCCCCCCAGCAGTATACACAGTGCTCTGTTAGTACCCCCCCCCCAGCAGTATACACAGCACTCTGTCAGTGCCCCCCCAGCAGTATACACAGTGCTCTGTCAGTGCCCCCCCCCCAGCAGTATACATAGCACTCTGTCAGTGCCCCCCCAGCAGTATACACAGCGCTCTGTCAGTGCCCCCCCAGCAGTATACACAGCTCTCTGTCAGTGCCCCCCCAGCAGTATACACAGCACTCTGTCAGTGCCCCCCCAGCAGTATACACAGTGCTCTGTCAGTGCCCCCCCAGCAGTATACACAGTGCTCTGTCAGTGCCCTCCCCAGCAGTATACACAGTGCTCTGTTAGTACCCCCCCCCAGCAGTATACACAGCACTCTGTCAGTGCCCCCCCAGCAGTATACACAGTGCTCTGTCAGTGCCCCCCCAGCAGTATACACAGCACTCTGTCAGTGCCCCCCAGCAGTATACACAGCGCTCTGTCAGTGCCCCCCAGCAGTATACACAGCACTCTGTCAGTGCCCCCCCCAGCAGTATACACAGCGCTCTGTGAGCCCCCAGCAGTATACACAGCACTCTGTCAGTGCCCCCCAGCAGTATACACAGCGCTCTGTCAGTGCCCCCCAGCAGTATACACAGCGCTCTGTCAGTGCCCCCCAGCAGTATACACAGCGCTCTGTTAGTACACACACTGTCACTAGGTAACACACACCCTGTAGAGTGCGGTGGGACTATCCTGGGACAGGTAGGACAGGTGAGGAGGTGTCAGCGAGGGGCGCTCACTCACCTGTAGGGTCAGGCGGTCTCTGGGGGGGTCATGTCAGTGTCAGAGCGGCAGGTGAAGGTTCCCTCTCTGTGTTTCTTCCTCCTCCTCGGAGATGTACGCAGATGACAGGTGTGGTTACAGAGGGAGGGGTGAACAGATTACACCCCCCCCCCCCTCCCTTCACATTCTCCTGTAACCCTGCACCCAGAACACACAGCTAGAGGGCGCTGCACACACCGACATTCCCCGGAGATTCCTTCTTCAGGAAGTCACCTGTGTGCAGAGAAATCTCTTCCCCTCAGCATTAGAACTTCACCCCCCCTCCATTCATCTCTCTGACTATAAATAAAGGATGACCCTTCCCCCTCACTGCGAGGTCTGCGCTCACCTTGTCACCCGTCACTTACTGACCACCAAGGCTGTCAATTAAAGAGGATTAGGGAATCTCTATAATCACTTGGGTGTGATGAAGGGCGATGAGATGGTGGTAATGGATGGAGTACAGCTTATGGGGGGATCTGAATATAGAATCCATCCTTGGAGGAACGCCATGTCCATCCGACCCGCACACAATCCTTCCAGGGAGTATAGAGTTATCTGACCCTGCTCCTAAATACTTCTCATCCTGTTTAGGTAGAGGAAGGTTATGGCCACACATGTGGGTGGAGGGCAAAGGTGTACAGTCCAGCCCCACTCATGGCCTCCTAGGAACTGCAGTGGCTGGATGGTGCACCAAGTGGTACAAACATTGAGGGCATTCCCCCCTCCCCCCGGGATGAATGTCTGACACACAGATGGCTTGTGTCCCGGGCATTCATCCCTGGGCTCACACTGCCCTCAATGTTTGTACCACTTGATGCACCATCCAGCCACAGCAGTATTCTAGGCATTGAGCACCAATCTTCTATCCTGGACACGGGGCAACCAACTATCTCCAATCCTGGACACGGGGCAACCAACTATCTCCAATCCTGGACACGGGGCAACCAACTATCTCCAATCCTGGACACGGGGCAACCAACTATCTCCAATCCTGGACACGGCATAACCAACTATCTCCAATCCTGGACACGGGCAACCAACTATCTCCAATCCTGGACACGGGGCAACCAACTATCTCCAATCCTGGACACGGGGTAACCAACTATCTCCAATCCTGGACACGGGGTAACCAACTATCTCCAATCCTGGACACGGGGCAACCAACTATCTCCAATCCTGGACACGGGGCAACCAACTATCTCCAATCCTGGACACGGGGCAACCAACTATCTCCAATCCTGGACACGGCATAACCAACTATCTCCAATCCTGGACACGGGCAACCAACTATCTCCAATCCTGGACACGGGGTAACCAACTATCTCCAATCCTGGACACGGGGTAACCAACTATCTCCTATGCTGGACACGGGGCAACCAACTATCTCCTATCCTGGACACGGGGCAACCAACTATCTCCAATCCTGGACACGGCATAACCAACTATCTCCAATCCTGGACACGGGGAAACCAACTATCTCCTATCGTGGACACGGGGCAACCAACTATCTTCTATCCTGGACACGGGGCAACCCCCTATCTCCAATCCTGGACACGGGGTAACCAACTATCTCCTATCGTGGACACGGGGCAACCAACTATCTTCTATCCTGGACACGGGGCAACCCCCTATCTCCAATCCTGGACACGGGGTAACCAACTATCTCCTATCCTGGACACGGGGCAACCAACTATTTTCTATCCTGGACACGGGGCAAACAACTATCTCCTATCCTGGACAGGGGGCAACCAACTATCTCCAATCCTGGACACGGCATAACCAACTATCTCCTATCCTGGACACGGGGAAACCCACTATCTCCAATCCTGGACACGGCCTAACCAACTATCTCCAATCCTGGACACGGCATAACCAACTATCTCCTATCCTGGACACGGGGCAACCAACTATCTTCTATCCTGGACACGGGGAAACCAACTATCTTCTATCCTGGACAGGGGGCAACCAACTATCTTCTATCCTGGACAGGGGGCAACCAACTATCTCCAATCCTGGACACGGGGAAACCAACTATCTCCTATCCTGGACACGGGGAAACCAACTATCTCCTATCCTGGACACGGGGAAACCAGCTATCTCCTATCCTGGACACGGGGCAACCAGCTATCTCCTATCCTGGACACGGGGAAACCAACTATCTTCTATCCTGGACACGGGGAAACCAACTATCTTCTATCCTGGACAGGGGGCAACCAACTATCTTCTATCCTGGACAGGGGGCAACCAACTATCTCCAATCCTGGACACGGCATAACCAACTATCTCCTATCCTGGACACGGGGAAACCAACTATCTCCTATCCTGGACACTGGGAAACCAACTATCTCCTATCCTGGACACGGGGCAACCAGCTATCTCCTATCCTGGACACGGGGCAACCAGCTATCTCCTATCCTGGACACGGGGTAACCAGCTATCTCCTATCCTGGACACGGGGTAACCCACTATCTCCTATCCTGGACACGGGGTAACCCACTATCTCCAATCCTGGACACGGGGAAACCAACTATCTCCTATCCTGGACATGGGGCAACCAACTATCTCCAATCCTGGACACGGGGAAACCCACTATCTCCAATCCTGGACACGGGGAAACCAACTATCTCCTATCCTGGACATGGGGCAACCAACTATCTCCTATCCTGGACACGGGGCAACCCACTATCTCCTATCCCGAACATGGGGCAACCCACTATCTCCTATGCTGGACACGGGGCAACCCCCTATCTCGTATCCTGGACACGGGGCAACCAACTATCTTCTATCCTGGACACGGGGAAACCCAATATCTTCTATCCTGGACATGGGGAAACCCACTATCTCCTATCTTGGACACAGGGCAACCAACTATCTCCTATCCTGGAAACGGGACAACCAACTATCTCCTATTCTGGACACGGGGCAACCCCCTATCTCCTATCCTGGACACCAGGCAACCAACTATCTCCTATCCTGGACACGGGACAACCAACTATCTCCTATCCTGGACACCGGGCTCCCAACTATCACCTGTCCTGTACACTGGGCTCCCAACTATCACCTGTCCTGTACATTGGGCTCCCAACTATCACCTGTCCTGGACACTAAGCACCCAACTATCACCTGTCCTGGACACTGGGCACCTATCCTGTACACTGGGCTCCTAAATATCACCTATCCTGGGCACTGAGCAACTAACTATCACCTATCCTGGACACCAGGCACCCAAGAATTACCCATCCTGGGCACAAAGCACCTATCCTGGATACTGGGCATCCAACTATCACCTATCCTGTACACTGGGCTCCCAAATATCACCTATCCTGGACACCAGGCACCCAAGAATTGCCTATCCTGGGCACAAAGCACCTATCCTGGATACTGGGCATCCAACTATTACCTATCCTTTACACTGGGTACCCAAATAGCACCTATACAGGACACCACACACCCAACTATCAACTATATTGGACTTTGAGCACCTATCCTTGGCACCAAACTATCATTTATTCCAGACACCAGGAAATCGAACTATCACCTATCCCAGACATTGGGCACCCAATGATCACCTATGCCAAACACCAGGCTCTCATCACTTATTCCAGACACTGGACATCCAACTACCACCTATTCTGCACAAGGTTAAGTTTTGGGGTTCAGACACCAGAAGGCTGAGGTTTTGGCCAGGGAAAGGTTACGTTTTTGGGCCGGGGCAGAGGGAGGTTCATGTGTTTGGGTTCAGGCAAGAAACTAGTTATGTGTTGGGGTTCAGGTAGGTGTTAGTACATAGTTTTCTGTTGCGGCCGGCAGTATGAACCACAAGGTACAGAGGAGGACAAGGCCTGTAACACAGATTCTAAGTGTCAATACACCCACATCATAAAAATCAATGAATAAATGGTGGATTCCATGCTGCTCATACTCACTCATCACTATGAGATTCCTTTTCTGTATTCTGCAAAAATCCTGGTTGATCCTGCTGCTCTCTATCTCCCCCTCCTGTCCATGTCCTCAATGCAGTTGGGGATTTTGTGGAGCAGTGCTGATAACTCTGCACATGATCAGTTTTAAGTGAATTTCTATGCTGATTATTTCCTCCCTATCACATCTGAGCAGCCCATGTGACTATAGAGTCACACATGTGGGCGTATACACATTGGTAAATGACAGGCCACTCCCTCCCTCCTCCTCCTCCATGCCCACTAACTAGCTAAACCCAATGTTAGATTTAGATGTGTAGATTAATGGAGGCTTCACCTCCCTCTTATTCTAAGACACAGGCTGAAGGGGGCGTGACACACCTGTAGAAATCCTCCCACACCATGTTATTGCCAAAAAAATAATGAAGATTTGATTTCAAGTATACATTTGTGTGACAATTTAAAACAGTTTATTAATAGTAATTATTTTTATTTCTGTTTTCCAAAGGCGGTTTTATTTTTATGTTGAACATGTGACCAGCAGCAGAGGACTAGAAGCTCCTCCTACTTATGTCTCCCTGCAGACAGGCTGGGAGAGAGCCGGGTCATCTCACAATTAAAGATCATTGCTCCTTCGATCTGCTAATATTTTTTTTATACCATTAATTTGTTGGGTTCCTCCATTGAAATTTTTAAGCGTAGAAATGCATTAATTACAGCTATATATCTTTTTATTATTATTATTTTATTTATATCTGCAATCATATCTGTACTTTTATGTAGCCCTGGCAAAAGGGGGAGTGGTTTGGCCGCCGGAACGCGTTGGTGTTTTATAGGATGTTACTAATAAATATAAAGGGATTTGGACCCTTCTAACATTGTGTCCGCTGTTCCTCCTGTTTGTGGACGGTTTGGAAGATGAAGATCCCTCAGCCACCGTAGTCCTCAGAAGATGTAGGACTTACCACCCATAGAAGTTATGGGCCCCAGAAGCAAGAGCGGGCGGCGTGCGTGCGGCAAGTGGTGCGAGAACCCCCCCTTGCAAGAGCGGCGGCGCATGTAACCCCCCCCCCCCAGACAGAGAAAGAGAGCAGGGGAGCGGAGGAGATGGACAATACCAACATTGGCTGGAAGAGGAGCTGAGGGGAGGCTGATAAGGAAGTGACAGAGGGGGGGAGGCGGGAGCAGTGAAGAAGACTGACCACCTGAGGGAGGAATCGCTGTCAGGAACTGCAAGTGTCAGGCTTAAAGGGACACACACTTGGTAAGTAAGACTGATGACCGAGATTGAAGACTGACTGAGGGTGTAGAGTAGTACCTGAGTACTTGTGAGTACCTGAGTGTCTGAGTGCCAGTGAGTGTCTGTGAGTGTAGCGGAGTACCAGGCAGGGCCGGTGCTTCCACTAGGTAGCCGCCTAGGGCGCAATGCCACCTAGGGGCGCAGCCATGAGTCGGCACTCTCTCTCCATGAATGATCCTTGTGAGCTGAGGGGAGGGGCAGCCGTGGGGGGAGGAAGAAGGGGCAGTGGAAGATGCCAGGTGTCTTGGGCAGTGCGGAACTACCAGGCCCTGGCTTTCCACCACTGTTAGGGGGCCCAAAGAGGCAGGAAGTGAGTCCACCACCGTGCTGCCTGAATGGTGTGCCATGAGGAATTGGGGTCCCTGGGTGTGCCATGGGGGAATGGGGTCCCCAGATGTGACACAAAGAAACATTAGGGTCCCCAGGTGTGACATGGAGGAACATCAGGGTCTGACATAGAGGAACATTGGGGTCACTGGGTATGACAGCATGACATGGAGGAACACGGGGTCCTTGGGTGTGACATGGAGGAACATTGGGGTCAGTGGGTATCACAGCATGACATGGAGGAATATTGGGGTACCAGGGTGTGACATGGAGGGACATCAGGATCCCCGGGTGTGACATGGAGAAATATGGGGGGGAATATGGAATATGAGCATAACATGGAGGAAGCATCAGATCAAGGTCACTGGGTATGACATAGAGGAGTTTTTAACCATTTCCCTTTTTTTTTTCTTTTTTTGAGGGGGGGGCGCAAGTAGCTGGTCTTGCCTAGGTCGTAAAATAGTCTAGCACCGGCCCTGGTACCAGGGGGTAAGAAAGTAGAGTAAGGAAGCTAGAAAACAGCCACACAGGACAGACAAATTAGTGAATCCCCATCAGATTAGATACAGTGGTGATCGGAAGTTTGGGCACCCCAGGTAAAAATTTGTATTAATGTGCATAAAGAAGCCAAGGAAAGATGGAAAAATCTCCAAAAGGCATCAAATTACAGATTAGACATTCTTATAATATGTCAACAAAAGTTAGATTTTATTTCCATCATTGACACTTTCAAAATAACAGAAAACAAAAAAATGGTGTCTGCAAAAGTTTGGGCACCCTGCAGAGTTAATATCTTGTACCGCCTCCTTTGGCAAGTATCACAGCTTGTAAACGCTTTTTGTAGCCAGCCAAGAGTCTTTCAATTCTTGTTTGAGGTATCTTTGCCCATTCTTCCTTACAAAAGTCTTCCAGTTCTTTGAGATTTCTGGGCTGTCTGTCACGCACTGCTCTTTTAAGGTCTATCCATAGATTTTCAATTATGTTGAGGTCAGGAGATTGTGAAGGCCATGGCAAAACCTTCAGTTTACGCCTCTTGATGTAATCCCCCGTGGATTTCGAGGTGTGTTTAGGATCATTATCCATTTGTAGAAGCCATCCTCTCTTTAACTTCAGCTTTTTCACAGATGGCATCAAGTTATCATCCAAAATTTGCTGAAATTTTATTGAATCCATTTTTCCTTCTACTCGTGAGATGTTCCCTGTGCCACTGGCTGCAATAGGGGGTTCTTTGCTGTCAGAGCAGTAAGGATGTGGAATTCTCTTCCACAAGCAGTCGTATCAGCAGGGAGCATCGATAGTTTCAAAAAACTATTAGATGGGGACCTTAACGACCACAACATACAGGGGTATACAATATACAACATACAGGGGGGGGTATACAATGTACAACATACAGGGGGGGGGTATACAACGTACAACATACAGGGGGGGGGGGGGGGGTATACAATGTACAACATACAGGGGTATACAATGTATGGTTAACAGCAATCACACACACACACATCATAGGATGAACTGATGTATTTTTTCAACCTCACTAACTATGTAAGTGTTGGGGTGTGGGCATGGGGAGGGTTCAGTGTTGGGGTGCGAGTTCAATGTTGGGGTGTGTCTTCATCAAAAACAATAAAGATTTGTACCATGCACTCCCACAAGCTGGGCTACTTGTGCTTCTCCCCCGCACCACAGGGGTATTCAGTACAGTTTGGGGGGGGGGGGGTGTCAGGTCTGGTCACTCTTCCTGAGATTGGTGGTGTCTGCGGGGCCAATAACAGGCAGTGTGTACACCGCGACTTCACTGAAGACAAATCATCAACCAATCTTGCTTTACCTCCCTCCATAAAAATTAATGTTAAATGAGAGAGATTTGAAATAACGGTATTCTAAATATGGTAACCCCCTCAGTGGGGGTCAAAACTATACTGGAAGGAAGGGGAGGAGTGGTTGTTTCTTTTTTTTTTCCTCTGGTAGTATCATGTTATAACTGACAAATTTACTGCAACAATGTTGTTCTTGTTTTTGCTACTGGATTTTGTACTATTTTTTTGTGGTTTGTATATTATTTTGTTATGTGAAAAATTAAAATAAAGAGATATTGAAATTAAAAAAAATCATCAACCCAATCCCGCCTACACAAGGATAAAGCAGGCATACGATTGGCCAGGCATCCTCTATCGGATTTTCTCAAGTTTCTGTTATCTGCCAGCAGGTTGCGCCGATCGTTCTTTGAAAACCAGAGAAATAACCACACAGACGGGAAAAGTTCAATCGTTTTATTATAAAAAGAACAAAACAAAGAAGAAATGGGAGGGGCCAGGTCATGTGATCACGTGAAGGTCAGAGAGAAGGCGCGGTACCGGAAGTTGGTGAACACATCGATCTTGGAGCTGCTTCCAGCCGCCGTGAGAACCTGCCGAGCGAAACCCAGATCAATGACCGCACCGGAGAGTTCTGATACACACACACAGAGCTCCACCCACACTGACCAATCCGCCTCCAGACACACACACACACACACACACACACACACACACACACACACACACACACAGAGCTCCACCCACACTGACCAATCCCACTCCAGACACACACTGAGCTCCACCCTCACTGACCAATCCGCCTCCAGACACACACACACACACACACCCACTGAGCTCCACCCACATACTGACCAATCCCCCTCCAGACACGCACTAAGCTCCACCCACACTGACCAATCCCCCCCAGACACACTCTTCATACTGTAGCTCTCTCCAGGCTGCTCTCCTGTTCCAGGCCACACACTAAAGAACATCAGGTCTCCCCCCCCCCCTTATAACACCAGCCCGCCCCCCCCCCCCCCCCCCCCAGTATAGGTTGGTGTCAGTGAATTGCAGGAAGGGGACGTACCTTGTTCTCCTGGGAGGTCTCATTGATGCACAGGGAGTAGATGGAGCAGGGGGTGCTGGGGATCTGGGCGCGGATCTCTCCATTGATCTGGCAGTGGTTGATGTGAGGGGCCTGACCGGCACACAGGATCTGACCACAGGACACAGAAGGGGACCATCAGAGAAAAACCACACACAAACACAAGGACACAGCTAGAGGGGCGGGGCAGTGTATTGCAGACAGCTGAGGGGGAGGTGCAGTGTTTGACAGACAGGCGAGGAGGGGCGGGGCTGTGTGCAGCAGACAGGCGAGGAGGGGCGGGGCTGTGTGCAGCAGACAGGCGAGGAGAGGCGGGGGCTGTGTGCAGCAGACAGGCGAGGAGGGGTGGGGGCTGTGTGCAGAACACAGGCGAGGAGGGGTGGGGCTGTGTGCAGCAGACAGACGGGGAGAGGCGGGGCTGTGTTCAGAAGACAGGCGGGGCTGTGTGCAGCAGACAGGCGAGGAGGGGTGGGGGCTGTGTGCAGCACACAGGCGAGGAGGGGTGGGGGCTGTGTGCACAGACAGGCGGGGCTGTGGGCAGCAGACAGGTGGGGAGAGGCGGGGCTGTGGGCAGCAGACAGGCGGGGAGAGGCGGGGCTGTGGGCAGCAGACAGGCGGGGCTGTGGGCAGCAGACAGGCGGGGACAGGCGGGGCTGTGGGCAGCAGACAGGCGAGGAGAGGCGGGGCTGTGGGCAGCAGACAGGCGAGGAGAGGTGGGGCTGTGTCTAGCAGACAGGCGAGCAGAGGTGGGGCTGTGTCTAGCAGAAAGGCGAGGAGGGGTGGAAGCTGTGTGCAGCAGACAGGCGGGGAGAGGCGGAGCTGTGGGCAGCAGACAGGCAAGGAGAGGCGGGGCTGTGGGCAGCAGACAGGCGAGGAGAGGAGGGGCTGTGGGCAGCAGACAGGCGAGGAGAGGAGGGGCTGTGTGCAGCAGACAGGCGAGGAGAGGAGAGGCGGGGCTGTGGGCAGCAGACAGGCGAGGAGAGGCGGGGCTGTGGGCAGCAGACAGGCGAGGAGAGGAGGGGCTGTGGGCAGCAGACAGGCGAGGAGAGACGGGGCTGTGTGCAGCAGACAGGCGAGGAGGGGGGGGGGGGGGTTGTGTGCAGCAGACAGGCGAGGAGAGGAGGGGCTGTGGGCAGCAGACAGGCGAGGAGGGGCGGGGCTGTGTGCAGCAGACAGGTGAAGAAAAGGAAAAGCCTCTTACCAGATCCTGGTAGAACATGACTTGCTGTTGGCTCTCCTGAATGGGAAATATTGTAGTTGGTGTCACAGAACGAAGATGCCACAAAGACAGCATGGGGCCACCACCACACACCTGGAAGACAACAAACACAATAAACAAAGGCAGGATGGTAACTCAGGGGTGACTAAAATTACCTACAGGTAGCAAAGATAGAAGCCAAAAATAGACCGCAGTGCCACCGCAGCCAACTGAGTAATGCTAGAAAATCAGGCAAACAAGAAACTACCATAACTGCACCGATATAAATGACGTTTGATGGAACAGAGGAGAAGAATTTATTTTGTAGGCTGGAAGTCCTAAATAATGTAAGAACAAAGCACAGAAGTCTAATAATCTGTTCCTAAGCAGACAGATAGGGGGCTCCACTGTGTGGAATCAATGGGGCCGACCACCATATATCTCAGATGGCTGGTAACGAGGCAAACTGTGAGAAGAATTTTAATTATTCATCTAAAGTATTAATACCTCACAGTGCCTCAAATCTTTCACAAAACTCAGATCTAAAAAGCAGTGCAAGAATTTCCAAAAAAAAAAAAAATGTCCGTTTCAAAAAAGTGCAACAAAATCCGTGCAGAATAATCAAAAACTGAATGTAAATATATTTATCAAAAAGTGTTCGTATAAAATATAAAAATACTAAAAAATGATCTGTGCAATATAATCAAAACCAATAAGAGTATAAACATAAAATGAATTCATCAAAAACATTCATATAGAACATGTGCAAAATCAGATGCTAGGATAAAAAAAAAAAAAAAAGTCTGTCAAATGAACCAATTTCTTCTGTGAAAAAGACGTGCAAAAACACAGTGTGCTCCTCCCACCGTATCCCCTAAACTAACTCACCAGATGGCCCCCAAACTCACTCACCAGATGGTGTAGCTGGTCAAATTGTAAACCAGCGAGTGCACCTTTTTATATACAATCTCCAGCAGGTTGGTTCTTATTCCACAGGATGGTCTTTCCCATCCCCCATACAGGGGCTCTGACAGGGATGGGGGAAGGGTAATAGTTTACAAGGAAGAGCCGATTTACTGTAAATTCTGTAAAAAAATCTTCACTTATTTCCCGATTGAACAGCCAAGCTGGGACAGTAAAGCAGACCTGTGCGGCGGTGCTCGGCGTCCTGGCCCCGCCCATTTGATAGACACTTTTTTTTTTTTGCACTTTTTTTAAATATTCACTTGGCTCTTTAACCACTTCAGCCCTGGAAGGTTTTACCCCCCTTAATGACCAGACCATTTTTTGCGATTCGGCACTGCGTTACTTTAACTAAAAAATGCGCGGTCGTGCAACGTTGAATCAAAAAAAAAAAAAAAAAAAAAAAAAAAAAAAAAAGGATTGTCCTTTTTTTCCCCACAAACAGAGCTTTTTTGATCACCAACTTTCCCAATAAAAAATTTTTTCAAAAAAATCTAATATTTTTTTTTTAGCAGTTTAGGCCAATTTGTATTCCGCTACATATTTGTGGTAAAAAAAAAAAAAAATAATCCCAAAAAGCGTATTTTAATTGGTTTGCACAAAAGTTATATCGTTTATACAAACTACGGGATCGATTTTTGGACTTTTTATTTTTTTGTTGTTTTTATTAGCAATGGCGGCGATCAGCGATTTTTAGCGGGACTGCGACATTGCGACTTTTTGGGGGGGGGGGGGACCAGGGACATTACTACAATAATCGGTACTAAAAATATGCACTGTCACTGTACTAATGACACTGGCAGGGAAGGGGTTAAAGCAGAGTTCCAGCCAAGGGGGGTGAATTTTAGATGACGGGTGCGTCATCCCTGCACAGATTCTGGGCATGTTTAGCAGGGAATGACGCATCTGCACCGGAAGTGACGTCAGGGCCGTTGCATTGACTCCTGGGAGCGATGAGGTTCAGCCCCCAGGAATCATCGCAAACCGGAAGAGAGGGCGCGGCCTCAGAGGGAGGAAGAGGAAGGAAGGGGAGTATATTTTCTTCTACAATAAGATAAGTGACCAAAAAAAACATCGGCACTATCCATTTCTTTTTCAGGTGGCCCTCAGCAAGCGGATGGCCCAAAATCTATTTTTTTTATTTTGAGGCCGGAACTCCTCTTTAACACTGGAGATGATCAAAGGGGTTAATGTATGCCTGTTGGTGCTTACTGACTGTGTGGGGGAAGGCAGAGAGATCGGAGAGCTTAGCTGAAACTCAGAGGCGTAACTAGAACCTTCAGGGTCCTGATACAAGAAACCATGAAGGGCCCCCCAGACCCCTGGCCGGGGGCCTTACCTTCAAGCCCAGGGCTCTTCCCACTAATCCTGGGGCTCTTTACTCTCATTGCATGGCCTTTTATTACGGTCCCGCAGCAGTATTCTTTCACAAGTTCTGCAGTGGGCGCCCTTCCTGCAATCTTGGGGCCTCCCCACAGTGGTGCAATGCCAGGGTCCGGTCGCAAGTGTGACCTTTGCGATCCTGGAAGTTCACCCACTGGTTTGCTACCGGGCCCCCTGGAGCATGGGGCCCGGTAGCGATTGCAACCCCTGCAACCCCTGTAGTTACGCCCCTGCTGAAACTGCTGATCTCTCTGCCTGTGTGACAGAAGACTCCCCTGCTTTGTTTACATAGGTAGGCGGCTCTTCTGTCAGTTTTTCTGACGATCGCTCCTCCTGTCTAAACACAGCGGGAGTGCGGCTCTGGTGGCGTGCGCGTTCCCGCCGAGACCAGCGTGCACAAAATCGCGTAGATCTAACTGATTTTGCACAGCTGAGCCGCCCTGCCGCAGTATATCTGCAGTGGGCGGTCACTTGCCGACCGCCGAACAACTATTTACTGCGGCGGTCAGCCCCGTATAGGCAAAGTGACGTAGACCTATGCCGCTAGCCTGTGAGGCTCTAGGGGGCGAGCACGTGCCGCTGGAGGCGCGCTCCCGCCCCCGCTCGTTCCCTGACATGTCCACGTGAGTGACCAGCGGTTCCCGATCTCCCGGTGCAGAGGGAGAAAGGCAGGCGGCTAATGTAGCATTCTCCCTGATTTAACTGTAGAGATCATATGATCCTGCTATGTAGGATCGTATGTCTCTGTGATTACTTCACTAGCCACACCCCTTTACAGTTAGAATCACCCTCCTAGGGACACACTTAACCCCTGCATCACCAATAAAGTTAACCCCTTCCCTGCCAGTGTCATTATTACAGTAACAGTGCATATTTATATATAGCATTGATTACTGTAGTAATGGCACTGGTGACGGCGGGGCTGGTGCAGTGCATTCTGGGAGAGGACACAGAAGAGGATCGCGCTGGCTTCCGCTGCCCACACCTGAGATGGCAGCACTGGAGAAGAAATTTTCAAGGTAAGTATTTCTTCTTACAGGTAAGTGCGACCCGGGACAGATCACAGGCTATCTATTGTGGAATGTACCAACCCTGACTGTCCCGGGGGGGGGGGGGGGGGGGGGGGTTTTATCTAAAATTCACCCCCCCCCCCCCCCCCCCCGTGGCTGGAACTCTGCTTTAACCCCTTCCCTGCCAGTGTCATTATTACAGTGACAGTGCATATTTTTAGCACTGATTACTGTAGTAATGTCACTGGTACCCCCAAAAGTGTCAAAAATGTCAGTCAAGGGTCTGATCTGTCCACCGCAATGTCGCAGTCCCGAAAAAAAAAAAAAAAAACCACCAATAAAAACAACATAAATCTTTCCCTTTGTTAGTAAACGCAATAACTTTTGCGCAAACCAATCAAAATACACTTATTGTGATTTTTTTCACCAAACATATGTAGCAGAAAACAAATTGGCCTAAAATGTTAAAAAATTTTGATTTTTCCTTTTTTTTTTGTGGAGAATTTCATATAAAAAAAAAATGTGAAAAATATTGTTATTTTTTCAAAATTGTCGCTATTTTTTTGTTTATAGCGCAAAAATAAAAAATCGCAGAGGTGATCAAATACCACCAAAAGAAAGCTCTGTTTGTGGGAAAAAAAAGGACGTCAATTTCATTTGGGTGCAGCGTCGCACCACCGCGCAATTGTCCGTTAAAGTCACGCAGTGCCGAATGGTAAAATGGGGCCTGGTCATTAAGCAGCCAAATCCTCCGGGGCTTAAGTGGTTAAAGAAGCTTGAATATTGTTTTTTTATTAATCGGTTTTCTTTATCCTAGCATCTGATTTTGCACGTTCTACGTGAATTTATTGATTAAGTCATTTTGTTTTTTTATTTTCATTTATACTTTTATTGGTTTTGATTATATTGCACAGATAATTTTTAGTATTTTTATATTTTACACTAGTACTTTTTGATGAATATATTTGTCCTTGTGTCGGAATTTGTCCGGCTTTGCGGCGGCTTCGGACTTCTGCCGAGGGGGAGACATACCGCCACCGGGTCCGGGGAGGGACAGGAGCCAAAAGAGGGTGAGTTCTGGAGTCGGATGGAGGACAGGATCACGAAATCAGGATGATGCCGGCGGAGCTCTCGGTCCGTGCGTCTTACTCCATTGCACTTCAGGCCACGCCCCCCTTGATGAATACATTTGACTTTCAAAAACGCAATAACATAATAAACCAGAATGCAAAACCGTATACAGCATTGTGTACAGGAAAGCAGAAACAAAACCTGAACATTTAGCCATCGAAGCATCCAACAGCGAGAGAATACATCGGGGACAAATAAAAGCATACATAGAATATAAAAGAAGAGGCCCAAGTCCCCGAGATTAATCCGAGGGGTGCAGTCAAAGGGAAGGTACGGGTCAAATGCCGTCAACCCACGCCTGGAGAGTCAAAGGAAATAGGGTCTATCCAAGCCTAACCAGTGCATGTGCGGGAGTCCTCCATCCAACGGCTCCAAACCCGGTCATATTTTTTAGGGCAGCCCCTGTGACGGTAGATCAATCGCTTATATGGGAGAGTAGAATTAATCTCGGCCAGCCACATCCGCATAGTAGGGGGCGTGCGCGCATCCACAGCTTCGCAACAAGTTAGCGTCTCATGAAGAAAAAGGGTCAGAAATGTATCAGCTATATCGCCCTAGCCCCCATCTGTACATGTTGACCTTAAATATTAAAAAGATATAAGCACAGAGTATTCATAGCCGTATTTTTTCCCAGGCATAAAGCCGGTTTGATTGGGGTGGATGAGGGAGAGAATAGATTTACCAAGGCGTCGGGCAAGAACCTTGGCCAAGATCTTGATGTCAGCCCATAGGAGGGAGATCGGGCGATAAGATTTGGAGAGCCAGGTTTAGGGAGTACGATAACGGTGGCTTCCTGCATCGATCCAGGCAAGGCATCCGTTCCAAATGCATGAGTGTAGGTCAGCAAGAGTTCGGAGGGCAATATTTGAGAATAGGGTGCATAGAAATCTAGAAGAAGGCCGTCTGAACCGGGGGCCTTAGCCAGGGCAAGGGAAGCAATGGCGTCCGCAATTTCATCCGCCGACAGTGGGGCCTCAAGGTCAGCTCGGTGAGAGTCAGACAATTGGGGGAACTCCACATATGGTAAGAATTCTCGAGTCTCTCGAGTCTCAGAGGCGGAGGTAGTGGTTTGAGAGGTGTATAGCGAAGCAGAATAGGAGCAAAACAGCGTTGCAACTCGGGACGGGTCAGAGACTTCCGCACCATCAGCATCCAACAAGGACACCACCACTGGCGGCGCAAACTCCTGATGAGCCAGGTAGGCCAGGAGCTTGCCCGCCCGCTCTCCCTGCTCGAACATCCGCTGCCTGCAGAAGAAAAGTTTGCGTTGAGCCATTTCATAATACAATTGATCAACAACTCGGGTTTGGGATTTGAGCGCGGAGACGTGGGCCGGGGTCGGGTCCAAAGTGCAGGAATCAGTGACTGTTGCAAGGTGATTCAGGGCCTGTTGGAGAACACGTCTCTGGAGGAGGATTTCAGGCAATTAATGCGTCTAGTCAGAGTGGAGCGGGCATGTAACTTGAAGGTCTCCCAGACGTCTGCCGCCGAGGCCGATCCCCTGTTGGCATTAAAAAAGAAAGCCCACTCCTAAGGCAAATCAAGATGGTCCTAGAGGGCCCAAAGCCAGAAGGGGTGTAGGCGTCACGGATGTGGCACAGTCTGTGGGGTCAAGTCGAGGGATGCCCAGTATGGAGCTTGGTTGGACAGTAACCTAGGGTGGAAGCCGACATCCAACAACGAGGGGAGCAGCAGCGCAGAAACAATAATAAAATCAAGGCGGGAGAACGACGAGTGGGTAGACGAGAAACAGGAATAGGCCCTAGTGTCAGGGTGACAATAACGCCATGTGTCCGTCAATGCAAAGTCACAAAACAGTCGCTGGAGTCGGGTGGTAGATGGCAGGTGGGTTAGCGGAGGCTGGGTCGAGCGGTCAAGGACAGGATGTAAAACCGCATTAAAGTCCCCCAACCATATAGCTGGAACAGCAGGGTGCTGGGCCATAAAGGAGACACCCTCAGTGACCACCGCAGATCTATATGGGGGAGGGGGATGCAACATGCCAATATAAGATATGGTTTAGCATATATCAGAGCATGAAGGAAAACAAACCTACCCTGGGGGGTCCGTGTGCACAATAATAAGGGTTTTGGCCACTAAAATTGAAACCCCCCTAGAGTGGGAGGTATACACAGCATGATAAGCCACGCCCACCCAAGGGCGACGAAGAGCCAGTTGGAGCTGACCCGTGCCATGGGTTTCTGTTAGGACCGCCACATCCGCCCGGAAGGACTTGAGGCAGTGAAAAACAGCAGAGCGCTTAATTTTATCCCTCAACCCATGGACATTCCATGTGAGGAATTTTATGGGGCCCATTGTGGGGACATATAGTAGGTGACACGGATGGACATAAAAAGGGAACCCCACGGCAGGTGTGCTCAGGCAACCACATATGAATAAAAAGCAACAAAATGAGATAGCAGTGTTAAAGCAAAATGCAGACCACGTATATAAAATAAAGCATAGTGCAAACATCATTAGAAAGTCAAAGAGTAAACCCCCATCCCCCCACCCCGCTCTCCACCCCCCAAACTTGGCGGGAGCACAATACCCAAAACCAATGCACAGGCAAAAGTCCGGGCAACCAGAAAGCCAGGCCGGACACAGAAAAATAAAGAAAAAACAGCAGCCAACTCTGCAACGCGTTCTGTGAACGCCGGTTAGGGAATGTAAAGGTCAGGGAAGCATCGGCTAACGCACTTCCCATACCATACATGGCAGCCGCTAGTGCCCTCTGTCGGTCCTTGTGAAACGACAGACCCCAGAAGCCTAGTGGGGGATCAGGCAAATAAAACCGTAAAAAATCCCCAAAAAAATTAAAAAAAAACCCACCCCCAACAGGTGAAGACAGAAATAAACTGGTCTCCGTAAAATAGGAAAAAATAGGGACAAAAATATTAGAGTCTAGTGTCTTGGTGCCCACAAAGGGTCAGGGACAAACTTGCAGAACAGCAGAAAGTTCAGACAGAGGATAAACAGGGAGACTTCACCATAAAAAGGGGGGCTTCACCAGGAAAACGGCCAAAGCTGCATGCAGAGACCAGGACCACACAAGGGGGGGCTCAAAGCAGCAAAGCACGATAGTCAAGCACTTCCTGAACGGTAAGGGGGGGGGGGGGGGGGGGACATTGAGTCAGGGTTGCGTCCGCAGCCGTGTATTGATCCAGCCATGCCGATGCAAGCTCCGGATCCTCATAGAACTACGCTCGGCCATCACAAATCACCCGCAAGTGTGCGGGGAAACAGCATGGCATATTTCAGATTATGCAGACAAAGTCTCCTCTTGACATCTGTAAAGCGAGAACGTTGCTTTTGGACCTCAATGGAGAAAATCGGGAAGCACCATAATGTGCGCATTCTGAAAGGGGATATTAACCCGCTCCCGAGTCAGCCGTAGTACCTTGTCCCCAGTCAGCCCTAGTACCTTGTCCCCAGTCAGCCCTAGTACCTTGTCCAGAGTCAGCCCTAGTACCTTGTCCAGAGTCAGCCCTAGTACCTTGTCCAGAGTCAGCCCTAGTACCTTGTCCAGAGTCAGCCCTAGTACCTTGTCCCCAGTCAGCCCTAGTACCTTGTCCCCAGTCAGCCCTAGTACCTTGTCCCCAGTCAGCCCTAGTACCTTGTCCAGAGTCAGCCCTAGTACCTTGTCCAGAGTCAGCCCTAGTACCTTGTCCAGAGTCAGCCCTAGTACCTTGTCCAGAGTCAGCCCTAGTACCTTGTCCCCAGTCAGCCCTAGTACCTTGTCCAGAGTCAGCCCTAGTACCTTGTCCAGAGTCAGCCCTAGTACCTTGTCCAGAGTCAGCCCTAGTACCTTGTCCAGAGTCAGCCCTAGTACCTTGTCCCCAGTCAGCCCTAGTACCTTGTCCCCAGTCAGCCCTAGTACCTTGTCCCCAGTCAGCCCTAGTACCTTGTCCAGAGTCAGCCCTAGTACCTTGTCCAGAGTCAGCCCTAGTACCTTGTCCAGAGTCAGCCCTAGTACCTTGTCCAGAGTCAGCCCTAGTACCTTGTCCAGAGTCAGCCCTAGTACCTTGTCCCCAGTCAGCCCTAGTACCTTGTCCCCAGTCAGCCCTAGTACCTTGTCCCCAGTCAGCCCTAGTACCTTGTCCCCAGTCAGCCCTAGTACCTTGTCCCCAGTCAGCCCTAGTACCTTGTCCCCAGTCAGCCCTAGTACCTTGTCCCCAGTCAGCACTAGTACCTTGTCCCCAGTCAGCCCTAGTACCTTGTCCAGAGTCAGCCCTAGTACCTTGTCCCCAGTCAGCCCTAGTACCTTGTCCCCAGTCAGCCCTAGTACCTTGTCCCCAGTCAGCCCTAGTACCTTGTCCCCAGTCAGCCCTAGTACCTTGTCCCCAGTCAGCCCTAGTACCTTGTCCCCAGTCAGCCCTAGTACCTTGTCCCCAGTCAGCCCTAGTACCTTGTCCCCCGTCAGCCCTAGTACCTTGTCCCGAGTCAGCCGTAGTACCTTGTCCCCAGTTAGCCGTAGTACCTTGTCCCCAGTCAGCCGTAGTACCTTGTCCCCAGTCAGCCCTAGTACCTTGTCCCCAGTCAGCCCTAGTACCTTGTCCCCAGTCAGCCCTAGTACCTTGTCCCCAGTCAGCCCTAGTACCTTGTCCCCAGTCAGCCCTAGTACCTTGTCCCCAGTCAGCCCTAGTACCTTGTCCCCAGTCAGCCCTAGTACCTTGTCCCCAGTCAGCCCTAGTACCTTGTCCCCAGTCAGCCCTAGTACCTTGTCCCCAGTCAGCCCTAGTACCTTGTCCCCAGTCAGCTGTAGTACCTTGTCCCCAGTCAGCCCTAGTACCTTGTCCCCAGTCAGCTGTAGTACCTTGTCCCCAGTCAGCCCTAGTACCTTGTCCCCAGTCAGCTGTAGTACCTTGTCCCCAGTCAGCCCTAGTACCTTGTCCCCAGTCAGCCCTAGTACCTTGTCCCCAGTCAGCCCTAGTACCTTGTCCCCAGTCAGCCGTAGTACCTTGTCCAGTCCGCAAAAGGGGCCCCTTCAGGGGGGCGATGTGCAGGCAAGCGGTGGGCCCGCTCAATCGCAAAAGGTGGTGGAGAATGCCTCCCTGCCATATGTTGTAGTAAGGAGATTTTCCAGGAAGGTGGCGGGATCTGTGCCCTCTGCACCCTCAGGGAGACCCACAAAACGGAGGTTGCAGCGGCAAGCCCCGTTTTCTAAATCATCCAGCTTTTGTGCCAGTTGCTGGAAGTGCCGCTGGAGAGACTCAGTGGTGTGCTGGAGCGGGAGAATGACATCCTCAGCATGGATAATCCTTGTCTCTGTTTCAGTGACACGATCCCTTAGCTTAGACATGTCCTGCCTGATCAAAGAGACCTCAATCTTCACCTCTTCTATTTTGGCGGTTAGTGTAGCCTGGCATGTAGAAATCGCCTCCAGTACCTTCGCCAAGTCAGGGGCATTGGCAGGCGCAGGAGGCATGGCGCCATCCTCCTGTGGTAGGCCCGGTTCCTGACGGCAGAATTTCTGGAGTGAGGTAGCAGCCGAGGCAGCCTTCCGCGGCGGTGACATGGCTGGGAGGTCGCAGAGAGCGTATCGCACGGGTCCGGTGATAGTCAAATCGGGGCACCTTTCATGAATAGATTTCCATTCAGTTTTTGATTATCCTGCACGGATTTTGTCGGATGGATTTTGTCGCACTTTTTTTAAATGGCCATTTTTTTTTTCTTTTATAGCGAATTCTTGCACTGCTTTTTAGATATGAGTATTGTGAAGGATTGATGAGGCACTGTGAGGTATGATTACTTCCGATGAATAGATAAAATGATTCATTTATAGAGGGGAATACAATACATTCTGTCCTGTTTGTGACATTGGATCCCCTGCAGGTGATTGGCAGCAGTTTTCTCGGACTCCCTCATTTCTGTTCTCTGACCATTGACTACCCGGGCGCCGATCCCTCTGCTGCTTAAACCGGGAGTATTCCACTTCCATGGGGGGGGGGGGGGGGGAGGCCAGAAGCCCCTGTGTGGTGTAGAAAGGTGAAGATCCAGCCTGGAGGCCAATCCAGAAAGGGACGGTGGATGCACAGACACAGGAAAGCGGACGCATGTTAAAGTGACCATCACCTGCGCAGGCCCCAGTATTCATAGAAAACCAGAAATGTATCACTGCTGGAGCCTTAAGTGACTTCATGGAGGCGGGGAGCATCCGGATGTCTCGGTAGCGATGGGTTTCAAGGCGCAGCCTCTTTGTCAAGCTAAAAGGTTTTCAGCTTGACAAAGAGGTTGCACCTCGAAACCCGTAGCTACAGAGACATCCGCATCAGACACAGTGGAGCTCCTATCAGTTTGCTGAGGACTTACAATGGGGAAAATAATATTTTGATCCCCTGCAGATTGTAGAAGTTTGCCTACTTTCAAAAAAAATTATTTTAGCATAGGTGTATTTTATATGATAGAGACAGAATATCAACCAAAAATCCAGAATAAACACATGATACAAATGTTATAAATGGAAGCAAAAAGGGTAATGATCTGGTTTCCTCCAGAGCACTCCTCCATCCCTAAATATATATGTCAACACAAAGAAATTGGCCCGCGGGACTTTGTATGAGGTACGTGCTCAGTGGCTGGAAATGAATATCATGCACAATATATGAATAAAAATTGATTTTATTACATAATGTATAAAAACGACAACATATGCTCAATGGCACATATGATAGCTCAATGGCTTGAAATACATATGACATGTAACATGAGTAATGCAATAGGATATATTAACATTTTTGATTGACACCTTGGTGTAGCCTCTTGAATTAATGGCAGAAATGTTGTAATAGGATAACATCGCAGTAGAGTATATATTGTTTGTGAACTGACGCGTTTCGGGAGCAGTCTCCCTTCTTCAGAGATCAATGTAATCAAAATGTCACTACAAAGAAACAATGTTGTTACAGGGTGCAAATAAGGATAAATTAAAATATGAAAAAGGTTTAGACAAAAATGATAAGAGCTGTGGGAGTACTGTATACTCACCGGTCAAAAAGGCTCAAATGGCAAAAGTGGACTCCTATAGAGCAGCGGTGCGTCATGTCTGACCCGGGAGCTGAAGGGTCCCAGAGTGCCGGCAAATACAGAGGGGGGCCCATGGCAGGGAAGTGTATGTGTAAGGAAAGGCCTTCCAAACCTGTTGTATATATATTTATTTATTCCCCCCCCCCCCTTTCCCACACTCATTTCCCCAGACTAACACACATCCATTTCTCACTTTTTCACCCTGCACACCACGTTCTATCACACACGGTTTCTCTGCACTATGTCTTGGTTTCTGGGTGCTCCCCCCCTCCTTTTTCCTCTGCCCTTTCCTCCCCCCTGTTCCTCTTTCCCCCCCCCCCTCCTCATTCCCTCCTTTCCCTTCTCTTTTCCCCTCCTCTCTTCATTCCCTCTTTCACTCTCCTCACACCCCTTCCGGTATCCCATATAACCATCACACCAGCCTTCCCACCTGGTACAAATTATACCAGTGTAGTACCACTGTGAGCACATATGCCACATCTTCACTATTTTGTTTTTTTTTAAATATATACACAACAGGTTTGGAAGGCCTTTCCTTACACATACACTTCCCTGCCATGGGCCCCCCTCCCCCTCTGAATTTGCCGGCACTCTGGGACCCTTCAGCTCCCGGGTCAGACATGACGCACCGCTGCTCTATAGGAGTCCACTTTTGCCATTTGAGCCTTTTTGACCGGTGAGTATACAGTACTCCCACAGCTCTTATCATTTTTGTCTAAACCTTTTTCATATTTTAATTTATCCTTATTTGCACCCTGTAACAACATTGTTTCTTTGTAGTGACATTTTGATTACATTGATCTCTGAAGAAGGGAGACTGCTCCCGAAACGCGTCAGTTCACAAACAATATATACTCTACTGCGATGTTATCCTATTACAACATTTCTGCCATTAATTCAAGAGGCTACACCAAGGTGTCAATCAAAAATGTTAATATATCCTATTGCATTACTCATGTTACATGTCATATGTATTTCAAGCCATTGAGCTATCATCTGTGCCATTGAGCATATGTTGTCGTTTTTATACATTATGTAATAAAATCAATTTTTATTCATATATTGTGCATGATATTCATTTCCAGCCACTGAGCACGTACCTCATACAAAGTCCCGCGGGCCAATTTCTTTGTGTTGACAATGTTAATAAATGGAGTTGCAGTTCAGGGAGTAAAATAAGTATTTGATCCCCTTAGTAGTTGGTAGAGAAACCCTTGTTGGAAGCACAGAGGTCAGACGTTTCTTGTAGTTGGTGACGAGGTTTGCACACATCTCAGGAGGGATTTTGGTCCACTCTTCTTTACAGATCTTCTCTAGAGGTTCTTGGCTGTCACTTGGCAACTCAAAGTTTCAGCTCCCTCCATACATTTCTATAGGATTAAGGTCTGGAGATTGGCTAGGCCACTCCTTGACCTTCATGTGCTTCTTCTTGAGCCACTCCTTTGTTGTCTTGGTGGTATGTTTTGGAAGGTTGTCATGGTGGAAACCCGTCCATAACTCATCTCTAGTGTTCTAGCTGAGGGAAGAGGTTCTCCTCCAATACATGGCCCCCATCTATTGGCCCCTCAATGCAGCAAAGTCAGCCTGTACCTTTAGCAGAGAAACAGCCCCAAAGCATCCCCTCCATGCTTGACTGTAGGGGACGGCGACTGTAGGGGACGGCGACTGTAGGGGACGGCGACTGTAGGGACGGCGACTGTAGGGGACGGCGGCTGTAGGGACAGGGTTCTTAGGGTCATAGTCAGCATTTTTCTTCCTCCAAACACAGCCAGTTGAGTTAATGCCAAAGCACTCAATTTTGGACTTATCTGACCACAGCACTTTCTCCCAATCCATCTCTGAATTATTTAGATGTTCAAATCGGCAAACCTCAGACAGGCTGTTCATGTGACTTCCCGAGGAGGGGGACCTTGTGGACGCTGCAGGATTTCAATCCATGGCGGTGTATTGCGTTACCAATGGTTTGTTTGGTGACTGTGGTCCCAACTGCCCTGAGATCATTCACAAGCTCCTCCCGTGTAGTTCTGGGCGGATCCCTCACTTTTCTCATGACCATCCTCACCCCATGAGGTGAAATCGTACATGGAGCTATTGGATTATTTTCCCCACTGTATGAGCGGAGTTATAGGACTTCTGTGTGGTGTTGCATTCTTTGGAATTTTCTACAGAATAGATTGGTCTCCTATTTATGGTTGTCATTTCTATTAGTGCACTTATAGGATTGGTAGTTTGTCTCAATAACCCACAGAGTCCTTCCTGAGACTCCTCCCCCACCCTCTCCTCCAATCCCAGAGAACATAACTACAGTCCTTCCCATAACCCCTCACCTACCCCCCCACCACATAAAAAAACAAACCCATAGGCAATTAATTGGCTCACTACAGTCCCCCCCCCCCCCAGAATTCCTCCCACCCCCTCTCCTCCAATCCCAGGGAACATTACTACAGTCCTTCCCATTCCCATAGCCCCTGACCTTCCCTCCCCCACCCCCATAGAAAACAAACCCCTAGGCAATCCATTGACCCACTAGAGTACCCCCCAAAACCCCTCCCACACCCTCTCCTCCAATCCGAGAACATAACCACAGTCCTTCCCATTCCCATAGCCTCTCATCTACCCTCACCCCCCCCCCCCATAGAAAACAAACACATAGGCAATCTATTGGCCCAATACAGTACCCCCCCCAAAACCCCTCCCACACCCTCTCCTCCAATCCCAGAGAACATAACCACAGTCCTTCCCATAGCCCCTCACCTACCCCCCCCATAGAAAACAAACACATAGGCAATCCATTGGCCCAATACAGTACCCCCCCTCCCAAAACCCCTCCCACACCCTCTCCCCAAATCCCAGATAGAAATTAAATTGAAACCCCGCCCTCACCATCCAATCGGAGTCCGTGGCCAAACAGCTGATCCACTTCCCGTATTGCGGCCGGGCGCACTCCTAAGAAATACAAGAGAGTGAGGTACAGAAGTTGGCGAGCTTTGGGGGGGGGGGGGGGGGGGGGACACAGAAATGAGGCAGGTGGTAAGGCAAAAATAAGGAAGGGCATTGGGGGGGAGGGGGGAACCAGTGTGTACCTCATATTTATACACCTCAATCTTGTGTGTCTGCGATCCGGTCCTGAGATCTGATAAGAGAATACAATGATCAGTAATAATGTCTGAAAGACCCCTCCCCACTTCTTGGCCCCCAGCAGGGTCACTCACCCCAGAGCCGGACCGAGCCGTCCTCACTCCCCGACACACATTCTTTCTGCTGCTCCCGCAATGCCAGACAATGGATGTAATCCTCGTGTCCCTGGAGCGCCGTCTAGAGGCAGAACATCAAATTACACAGGGCCAGCCAGGGTTCTACTGATCCTTCTAGGTCTCAGCATGGACTGACAACCCTGGGTGGACCCCCACCATCCCAGACCGCAGAATGAACTGACACAATGGGTGGACCCCCACCCTCCCAGACCGCAGCATGAACTGATACCCCAGGTGGACCCCCACCCTCCCAGACCCCAGCATGAACTGATACCCCAGGTGGACCCCCACCCTCCCAGACCCCAGCATGAACTGATACCCCAGGTGGACCCGCACCCTCCCAGACCGCAGCATGAACTGATACCCCAGGTGGACCCCCACCCTCCCAGACCGCAGCATGAACTGATACCCCAGGTGGACCCCCACCCTCCCAGACCGCAGCATGAACTGATACCCCAGGTGGACCCGCACCCTCCCAGACCCCAGCATGAACTGATACCCCAGGTGGACCCCCACCCTCCCAGACCGCAGCATGAACTGATACCCCAGGTGGACCCCCACCCTCCCAGACCCCAGCATGAACTGATACCCCAGGTGGACCCCCACCCTCCCAGACCACAGCTCAGGAAAACTCACGGTAAATGCTCCGGTCTCCAGATCCATGACATGGATTTGACAGCTGCCTCCTCCCAGGAGAAGAGAATTGTCCTGTTTGGGGGGGGGGGGGGGGGAGAGAAGGGAGAAAGTTAGCCCCAGGAAAGCACTATGACTACATTCCCCATAAAAAAAAAAAAAAAAAATCACATATTATCATAGGATTTATAAAAGCACAACACTGTGCAACGCTGTATTATAATAGGACTGTACCATTACAATACAAAAGGGTTGGGAAGTCCCTCCTCCAAAGATCCTACAATCTAAGAGGGAGGAGCAAGTGAGACAAAAAGGTTATGACCATGGGGGGGGGGGGGGGTGTAAGAGCGCCGTTTTATTTTATTAAGGGGAGATAGGGAGTAGAGAAGTCCTGGCGGTGATGAGGGAGATAGAGAGGAGGGGGAGGAGCGGAGAGGACGGTGTGGGTGATATGATGTAGCTCAGTGCAGATTTGTAGATGGCTTTGTAGGTTACTATTCTGAATGCCATCCATTGGGCGATCAGAAGCCAGCGGAGGGATTGGCAGAGAGGGGTGGAGGACACTGAATGGGGAAAAATCTCATGCTGGATATCTATACTGGTATGGACTGGGTAATGTGTAGGGATCTATACTGGTATGGACTGGGTAATGTGTTAGGATCTATACTGGTATGGACTGGGTAATGTGTTAGGATCTATACTGGTATGGACTGGGTAATGTGTTAGGATCTATACTGGTATGGACTGGGTAATGTGTTAGGATCTATACTGGTATGGACTGGGTAATATGTTAGGATCTATACTGGTATGGACTGGGTAATGTGTTGGGATCTATACTGGTATGGACTGGGTAATGTTGCTTTGTACAAGGGTGTGCAGTCATGTTGGAACAGGAAGGGGCCATCCTCAAACTCCTCCCACAAAGTTGGGAGTATGAAATTGTCCAAAATGTCTTGGTGTGCTGACGCCTTAAGAGTTCCCTTCACTGGAACTAAGGGGCCAAACCCAATGGCTGAAAAACACCCCCCCACCATAATCCCCCCTCCACCAAATGATTTGGACCAGTGCACAAAGCAATTTCCATAAAGACATGGATGAGTGAGTTTGGGGTGGAGGAACTTGACTGGCCTGCACAGATTCCTGACCACAACCCAATAGAACACCTTTGGGATGACTTAGAATGCAGACTGTGAGCCAGGCCTTCTCATCCAACATCAGCGCCTGACCTCACAAATGCACTTCTGGAAGAATGGTCAAACATTCCCATAGACACTCCTAAACCTTGTGGACGACCTTCCCAGAAGAGTTGAAGCTGTTATAGCTGCAAAGGGCGAAGCCAACTCAATATTGAACCCTACGGACTAAGACTGGGGGGTCATTAAAGGTCATGTGTGTGTAAAAAAAAAAAAAAAAAAAAAAAACCACACACACAAATATATTCAGAACACAACAAAGCCCAAACCTCCACCTAACCTCCCCCCGGACTAAGAAACGATTACACATTGCTCCCATGCATGCAGACTTTTTTTCAAAAATTTGATCTTCTAAAAATCTAGAGGATGAAAAAGGACAGAAAATAAAAGCCGCTCACCCAGAGACTGACAGACAGCAGCTACCTGACATTCCTCCACACCTTTCTCCAGGCTCCCGGCCGCCACCTGTCCTTCTCAAGGACCCCGTATCTTCCCAACCTCACCCAGAATGTTGTGCATCACCACCTCTATAGGAAGGACTTTTTCAGAGTGGAAACCTGACACTGTGCATTCCAGTAAAGTAACGGACTACTAAACTAACTAAAAAGTGTCTTCAAATCACAATCCCAGCAAGTACAAAAGGCCCCATATGACCACTCTGCATAACATCCTGGAAAAGAATACCCAGAGCCCCACCCCCCGCTTATAGACTTCTGACGCAAGAAATGGTCCATCGTCTCCTCCAAACTCCACTCTTAGACAACCACACTTCTGCGCAGAGCAATGCTTCAAGTTATCCTTCACATAGAGTCTGCCATTAATTGAAAGCCAGCCCACATCTTTAAAGGGATTCTCTCCAGATTAAATCAAACGCAGACCCTGCCTTATAACAGGGCCTGGGCAATCCCTCAAGGCAAGTGGTTCGCTAAAGGCAGATTCAACAACCCTCTTCTCCAGGGCCTTCATACGAAGAGACCTAATTTCCCCCGCCGTCACTCGCCACTGCCGCAGCATCTTCAGGCACGGGGGACCTAAGCCGGGAGCTTATCATGTCGGACCCTCAGACTTTTCACTGGCCCACCATTCTCACAGCTTCGCAGAAAAAGCCTAAACCAGGACTGAAAAATACCAACCCACCCAGGCGGGTCCTCTGCCAGCATATTACCAAAATTATTTTTCAAAATCATCAGAAAAAAGAATACCACTGGGTGGACCATACTTAGGCCACCCATCTGCCTGGGAAGGTAGGTTACAGATATATCTTAATGAGGTTCAGTCTGTTCCCCCATAACAGTTGGAAGAAACGGTTGTAGATCTTCATATAGAGAGACACTGGCAAAACACAGACAAAGCTGACATACAGAAATTCCGGGGATCAGGTAAGTTTTGATCAGGTCAATCCATTCTCTGTAAGAGTTTCCAATCCTTCCAGCTGGCAACCTTGGCACCAGCATCTTGTAGCCTGCTTACCCAATTTGCAAGGCCATAATCACCAGGACCAAATTTGATGCCTAGAACTTTAATTTCCTGCCGGAGCTCTGGGGATGCATCTGGAAGCTCAAAGCCTTCAGACTCCTCTCCCATCCAGAAAACCTCACTTATCCTGATTGATCTTTGAACCAGAAGCCTCAGCATACTGCTCCATCACAGAGATCCCCTTCTCCGCCCCAGAGATAAAAACAGACGCAGCATCAACAAAGGCCACAACCCTCAAAGGGGGCTCACCAGGAATGCCCAAAGATACTCCGCACAATGGTCTGCTCTCTAAACTCCTGATGAAGGGATCGAATGCGTATAGCAGAGGACTCAAAAGACACCCCAACCAGAAAATTTGTTGGTGAATTGTATATACATGGGAAGTAATAGGGGTTCTATTAAACGAATATTCGATCTATAACAGACATCGTCTCACCGTCTGGTTCAGGACAAGGCTGTTGATTTCCGGAGTTTCTAGATTGTTCCTGGAGGAATAAAAATAGAGAGATGTGAGATGCTCAGTCTCCCGGACACCATTACCAGGAGCTGCAATTGTCGGGTCTCACCTGCTGGGGGCCATGCGGCTCCATGATGCCAAACAGCCCTACAAGACATGAGAGGGGGAGGTGAGACACATAACTGACAGACAGGGAGGAGGGGCGAGCGCTAAGACTGGGAGGAGAACCATTCACCTTCTTACACAGGTCGGTCCACAGCCAGCCCTTCACTTCATTGTCCCCAGCGCTGATCAGGTGACGTTCTGTAGAACTCAGACAGTAGATGGGACCTATGTGTGCTGAGGACAAAGAGGGGACACCATTACCGGAATGTTCCATTATACAGAGAGTGGGTGCCACATGGAATGGAAGGACACAGCCAGCTCCTCACCTTGGAATACAGCTGCCGGCTCCTTGTTCTGTTCCTTGGCCTCAGAACTCAGAGCAGAAGAGAGGCTGTGGAGAATACAAACCATCATTTCACCCCACCAGCCTCGTCTCAACACCCCCCACAACCGGGTGTCACCTACACACCCCACCCACACCACGGGGGGTCACCTACACACCCCACCCACACCACGGGGCTCACCTACACACCCCACCCACACCACGGGGCTCACCTACACTCCCCACCCACACCACCGGGCTCACCTACACACCCCCCCACAACCAGGGCTCACCTACACACCCCCCCACAACCGGGGGTCACCTACACACCCCACCCACACCACGGGGGGTCACCTACACACCCCACCCACACCACGGGGGGGTCACCTACATACCCCACCCACACCACGGGGCTCACCTACACACCCCACCCACACCATGGGGCTCACCTACACTCCCCACCCACACCACCGGGCTCACCTACACACCCCCCCACAACCGGGGGTCACCTACACACCCCACCCACACCATGGGGCTCACCTACACTCCCCACCCACACCATGGGGCTCACCTACACTCCCCACCCACACCACCGGGCTCACCTACACACCCCCCCACAACCGGGGGTCACCTACACACCCCACCCACACCACGGGGGGTCACCTACACACCCCACCCACACCACGGGGGGTCACCTACACACCCCACCCACACCACGGGGCTCACCTACACACCCCACCCACACCATGGGGGTCACCTACACACCCCACCCACACCATGGGGGTCACCTACACACCCCACCCACACCACGGGGTCACCCACACACCCTACCCACACCACTGGGCTCACCTACACACCCCACCCACACCACGGGGCTCACCTACACTCCCGAACCCACACCACCAGGCTCACCTACACACCCCACCCACACCACCGGGCTCACCTACACACCCCACCCACACCACCGGGCTCAACTTAGCACACAACACACCCCACAAGCTCACCTACAAAGCCCACCCACAGCACTGGGTTGACCTCAACACTCCACCAAACTTAGCTGAAAACTCAACACACCCCACCGGGCTCACTTCTACATTACACACATCCCAGGGGGCTCATCCCAACACCCCACTCATCCCACCAGGCTCACCCCAACACCCCACTCATCCCACCAGGCTCACCCCAACACCCCACTCATCCCACCAGGCTCACCCCAACACCCCACTCATCCCACCAGGCTCACCCCAAAACCTCACACACCCCACCGGGCTCACCTGAACACCCCGATCTGACCCAGGTTGTTTCCAACGGCCAAATACTTTCCACATGGAGAGAAGCACTGACTGAACACCGTCATATGGAGGAGCTCCAGGGAGCGACCAAAATCCATCTGCAGAAGAGAATTCACCCCCTGAACCATAAATACACCTCCAGAGATTCCACTCCACCCAGAGGAGATCCCGCCCCTCCGCCCACTCCACCCAGAGGAGATCCCGCCCCTCCGCCCACTCCACCCAGAGGAGATCCCGCCCCTCCGCCCACTCCACCCAGAGGAGATCCCGCCCCTCCGCCCACTCCACCCAGAGGAGATCCCGCACCTCAGCCCAGAGGAGATCCCACCCCTCCGCTCACTTCACCCAGAGGAGATCCTGCCACTCCGCCCACTCCACCCAGAGGAGATCCCGCCCATCCGCCCACTCCACCCAGAGGAGATCCTGCCACTCCGCCCACTCCACCCAGAGGAGATCCTGCCACTCCGCCCACTCCACCCAGAGGAGATCCCGCCCCTCCGCCCACTCCACCCAGAGGAGATCCTGCCACTCCGCCCACTCCACCCAGAGGAGATCCCGCACCTCCGTCCACTCCAACCAGAGGAGATCCCGCTCTTCCGTCCACCCCCCTCCATCCACTTCCCTTCCCAGAGGAGATCCCGCCCCTTCATCCATTCCCCCTCCCCAGAGGAGATCCTGCCCCTCTGTCCACACCCCCTTCCCAGAGGAGATCCCGCCCCTCTGTCCATTCCCGAGGAGATCACCTCCCCGCTGTCCACTCCATCCAGAGGAGATCCCGCCCCTCTGTCCACTCCACCCAGAGGAGATCCCGTCCCTCCTTCCCTCTCCCCAGAGGAGATCCCACTCCTCCATTCACACCCCCCTCCTCAGAGGAGACCCCACCCCTCCTTCCACTCCCCCTCCCCAGAGGAGATCCCACCCCTCCATCCACTCCCCAGGGGAGATCCCGCCCCTCCATCCACTCCCCTCCCCAAAGGAGATCCCACCCCCCTCCCAGAGGAGATCCCGTCCCTCCTTCCCTCTCCCCAGAGGAGATCCCACTCCTCCATTCACACCCCCCTCCTCAGAGGAGACCCCACCCCTCCTTCCACTCCCCCTCCCCAGAGGAGATCCCACCCCTCCATCCACTCCCCAGGGGAGATCCCGCCCCTCCATCCACTCCCCTCCCCAAAGGAGATCCCACCCCCCTCCCAGAGGAGATCCCGTCCCTCCTTCCCTCTCCCCAGAGGAGATCCCACTCCTCCATTCACACCCCCCTCCTCAGAGGAGACCCCACCCCTCCTTCCACTCCCCCTCCCCAGAGGAGATCCCACCCCTCCTTCAAATCCCCCTCCCCAGAGGAGATCCCGCCCCTCCTTCCACTCCCCTCCCCAGAGGAGATCCCACCCCCCTCCCAGAGGAGATCCCGCCCCTCCTTCCACTCCCCTCCCCAGAGGAGATCCCACCCCCCTCCCAGAGGAGATCCCGCCCCTCCTTCCACTCCCCCTCCCCAGAGGAGATCCCACCCCCCTCCCAGAGGAGATCCCGCCCCTCCTTCCACTCCCCTCCCCAGAGGAGATCCCACCCCCCTCCCAGAGGAGATCCCGCCCCTCCTTCCACTCCCCCTCCCCAGAGGAGATCCTGCCTCGATTACCTCACCTCATCCCTATAATCCGGGAGGGATACATATAATTACACAGGAGATCTGAGGATGATATAAAGCACTCAGTGAGTGAAATTCCCACCTTATCAGACACAGAACCCGTGTAATAATATGTATCCTGTAACCCCAGATCTCCCCTCCCCCTCCGCTTTAGCCGTTAATTTGTCTTTACGCCTCTTACCTCTGCAGGTAACATGATCCCAGTCACGTGATCCTTCAGTCGGCGGTGGGCGGGAATTTAGCGTCGCGGGGTAATGACGTCAGATCGGGCGGGCTGTGATTGGTAGGCGGGGCGCGCACAGACACACGTGATCAGCGTACGCACGTCACGTCTCTCACGCGCCGTCCCAGAGTGTGGTGCGACACCAGCGGAGGCCGAACCGGAACCGACACCGAGCCGAGCCTGCCCGGGGCCCCGGGAGAGACAGGTGAGGGGCCACACCGATCACATGACCCTCCGCCCGGGGACACCGACCGTCCGGCCTAATATTACCGCCCTCCCCCCACCGGACATATGTCATCCCCGTACACCCGGGGGGGAGGGGCCTTTACCGACTCAGAGACACCCCACATGTCACCCCAAATTACCCCCAACCTCCCCCCAAAGCAGTACCTACCCCCCACATATCACCCCAAATTATCCCCCTCCCCCACATGTCACCCCAAATTATTACCTTCCTCCCTACTGCACCCCAAGTTATCCCCCTCCCCCACAAGTCACCCCAAATATTACCTTCCTACTGCACCCCAAATTATCCCCCTCCCCCACATGTCACCCCCAAATATTACCTTCCTCCCCCACATGTCACCCCTTGTTATCCCCCTCCCCCACATGTCACCCCAAAGCATTACCTTCCTACTGCACCCCAAATTATCCCCCTCCCCCCACATGTCACCCTGAAATATTAGCTTCCTGCTGCACCCCAAGTTATCCCACCCCACATGTCACCTTAAGTTATCCCCCCTCCCCCCACATGTCACCCAAAATATTCCCATGTCTGTGATGTATTCAGGTTTATGGGAATAAAAAATACTTTGTTTACTCTGAGTGCCGTCAGACTTTCTTCTCCAACACTCCCTCCCCTCCCTACAACCCCAAAATAGTCCCCCCCCCCCCCCCACGTCACCCCAAATTATCCCCCTCATGTCACTGCAAATTATCCCCCTGTCATCCCAAAATATTACCCCCCCCCCCCACTGCACCCTACTTGTTACCCTAAATGACCCCACTCCCCCACATGTCACCCTAAAATATTACCCTCCCCCCATGTCACCCCACAATATTGCCCTCCCCACACGTCACCCTAAAATATTATCCTTCACCACTGCATCCCACGTCACCCTAATTTATCCCACTTCTCACTCCGGAATATTCCCCCCCAGCAGTGTCCGGGGTCCCTCACTGGCAGGGCGGTGAGGATGTGGAAGTCTCTGCCACCATCAGTGTCAGCAGGAAGTACGACTCTTATATGGGGGTGTCTTAGGGAGCACAGGAAGTCACCACCCACAGGAAGAGCTGGTCTACATGTTCCCTCCCACTGAACCCCAACATATCCCCCCCCAAGTTATCCCTTCCCTAGCTAAACCTTAAAATTGACCCCCCCCCCCCAAAGTTCTCTTCCCTAGCTAAAACTTAAAATGTACCATCCCCCCTCAGTGCACCCCAACATATCCCCCCCTCAGTGCACCCCAACATATCCCCCCCTCAGTGCACCCCAACATATCCCCCCCTCAGTGCACCCCAACATATCCCCCCCTCAGTGCACCCCAACATATCCCCCCCTCAGTGCACCCCAACATATCCCCCCCTCAGTGCACCCCACTACTTCAAATTATCTTTCCCTAGCTAAACTTTGATATACCCTCTCCTCACTGCACCCCAACATCCCCCCCCCCCGACCCAAACTGCCCCTCAGCAACATTGAAATGTCCTTGCCACCCTTGCATCCATGCTTTACCCCTTCAACTTCCCACCCCAATGTACCCTACCACCTTATCCCACCCACCATGAACCCCGAAATAGGAGGGGGGTCTCCTATGGTCTATGATGTCCAGTGAGGGGGTCACATTGTATATAGAGGGGGCTCTATGATGTCCAGTGAGGGGGTCACATTGTATATAGGGGGGGCTCTATGATGTCCAGTGAGGGGGTCACATTGTATATAGGGGGGGGCTCTATGATGTCCAGTGAGGGGGTCACATTGTATATAGGGGGGGGCTCTATGATGTCCAGTGAGGGGGTCACATTGTATATAGGGGGGGCTCTATGATGTCCAGTGAGGGGGTCACATTGTATATAGGGGGGGGGGCTCTATGATGTCCAGTGAGGGGGTCACATTGTATATAGGGGGGGCTCTATGATGTCCAGTGAGGGGGTCACATTGTATATAGGAGGGGGCTCTATGATGTCCAGTGAGGGGGTCACATTATATATAGGGGGGAGGGGGCTCTATGATGTCCAGTGAGGGGGTCACATTGTATATAGGGGGGGGGCTCTATGATGTCCAGTGAAGGGGTCACATTGTATATATGGGGGGGGGGGCTCTATGATGTCCAGTGAGGGGGTCACATTGTATATAGGGGGGCTCTATGATGTCCAGTGAGGGGGTCACATTGTATATAGGGGGGCTCTATGATGTCCAGTGAGGGGGTCACATTGTATATAGGGGGAGGGGGCTCTATGATGTCCAGTGAGGGGGTCACATTGTATATAGGGGGGGGGGCTCTATGATGTCCAGTGAAGGGGTCACATTGTATATATGGGGGGGGGCTCTATGATGTCCAGTGAGGGGGTCACATTGTATATATGGGGGGGGGGCTCTATGATGTCCAGTGAGGGGGTCACATTGTATATATGGGGGGGGGCTCTATGATGTCCAGTGAGGGGGGTCACATTGTATATAGGGGGGCTCTATGATGTCCAGTGAGGGGGTCACATTGTATATAGGGGGGGGGGGCTCTATGATGTCCAGTGAGGGGGTCACATTGTATATAGAGGGGGCTCTATGATGTCCAGTGAGGGGGTCACATTGTATATAGGAGGGGGCTCTATGATGTCCAGTGAGGGGGTCACATTGTATATAGGGGGGGGGGCTCTATGATGTCCAGTGAAGGGGTCACATTATATATAGGGGGGAGGGGGCTCTATGATGTCCAGTGAGGGGGTCACATTATATATAGGGGGGAGGGGCTCTATGATGTCCAGTGAGGGGGTCACATTGTATATATGGGGGGGGGGCTCTATGATGTCCAGTGAAGGGGTCACATTATATATAGGGGGGAGGGGCTCTATGATGTCCAGTGAGGGGGTCACATTGTATATATGGGGGGGGGGGCTCTATGATGTCCAGTGAGGGGGTCACATTGTATATAGGGGGCTCTATGATGTCCAGTGAGGGGGGTCACATTGTATATAGGGGGGAGGGGGCTCTATGATGTCCAGTGAGGGGGTCACATTGTATATAGGGGAGGGGCTCTATGATGTCCAGTGAGGGGGTCACATTGTATATAGGGGGGAGGGGGTCACATTGTATATAGGGGGGGCTCTATGATGTCCAGTGAGGGGGGTCACATTGTATATAGGGGGGGCTCTATGATGTCCAGTGAGGGGGTCACATTGTATATAGAGGTGGCTCTATTATGTCCAGTGAGGGGGTCACATTGTATATAGGAGGGGGCTCTATGATGTCCAGTGAGGGGGGTCACATTGTATATAGGGGGGGGCTCTATGATGTCCAGTGAGGGGTCACATTGTATATAGGGGGGGCTCTATGATGTCCAGTGAGGGGTCACATTGTATATAGGGGGGGGCTCTATGATGTCCAGTGAGGGGGTCACATTGTATATAGGGGGCTCTATGATGTCCAGTGAGGGGGTCACATTGTATATAGGGGGCTCTATGATGTCCAGTGAGGGGGTCACATTGTATATAGGAGGGGGCTCTATGATGTCCAGTGAGGGGGTCACATTGTATATGGGGGGGCTCTATGATGTCCAGTGAGGGGGGTCACATTGTATATAGGGGGGCTCTATGATGTCCAGTGAAGGGGTCACATTGTATATAGGGGGGGGCTCTATGATGTCCAGTGAGGGGGTCACATTGTATATAGGGGGGCTCTATGATGTCCAGTGAGGGGGTCACATTGTATATAGGGGGGGGGGGGGCTCTATGATGTCCAGTGAGGGGGTCACATTGTATATAGAGGGGGAGGGGGCTCTATGATGTCCAGTGAGGGGGTCACATTGTATATAGGGGGGGCTCTATGATGTCCCGTGAGGGGGTCACATTGTATATAGGGGGGGGCTCTATGATGTCCAGTGAAGGGGTCACATTGTATATAGAGGGGGAGGGGCTCTATGATGTCCAGTGAGGGGGTCACATTGTATATAGGGGGGGGGAGGGGCTCTATGATGTCCAGTGAGGGGGTCACATTGTATATAGGGGGGGGAGGGGCTCTATGATGTCCAGTGAGGGGGTCACATTGTATATAGGGGGAGGGGGGTCACATTGTATATGGGGGGGAGGGGGCTCTATGATGTCCAGTGAGGGGGTCACATTGTATATAGGGGAGGGGGCTCTATGATGTCCAGTGAGGGGGTCACATTGTATATAGGGGGGGCTCTATGATGTCCAGTGAGGGGGTCACATTGTATATAGGGGGGGGGCTCTATGATGTCCAGTGAAGGGGTCACATTGTATATGGGGGGGGCTCTATGATGTCCAGTGAGGGGGTCACATTGTATATGGGGGGGCTCTATGATGTCCAGTGAGGGGGGTCACATTGTATATAGAGGGGGCTCTATGATGTCCAGTGAGGGGGTCACATTGTATATAGGGGGGGCTCTATGATGTCCAGTGAGGGGGTCACATTGTATATAGGGGGGCTCTATGATGTCCAGTGAAGGGGTCACATTGTATATAGGGGGGGCTCTATGATGTCCAGTGAGGGGGTCACATTGTATATAGGAGGGGGCTCTATGATGTCCAGTGAGGGGGTCACATTGTATATAGGGGGGCTCTATGATGTCCAGTGAGGGGGTCACATTGTATATAGGGGGGGCTCTATGATGTCCAGTGAGGGGGTCACATTGTATATAGGAGGGGGCTCTATGATGTCCAGTGAGGGGGTCACATTGTATATAGGGGGGGGGCTCTATGATGTCCAGTGAGGGGGTCACATTGTATATAGGGGGGGGCTCTATGATGTCCCGTGAGGGGGTCACATTGTATATAGGGGGGGGCTCTATGATGTCCCGTGAGGGGGTCACATTGTATATAGGGGGGGGGCTCTATGATGTCCAGTGAGGGGGGTCACATTGTATATAGAGGGGGCTCTATGATGTCCAGTGAGGGGGTCACATTGTATATAGGGGGGCTCTATGATGTCCCGTGAGGGGGGTCACATTGATTGTATATAGGGGGGGCTCTATGATGTCCAGTGAGGGGGTCACATTGTATATAGGGGGGGCTCTATGATGTCCATTGAGGGGGTCACATTGTATATAGGGGGAGGGGGCTCTATGATGTCCAGTGAGAGGGGTCACATTGTATATAGGGGGGAGGGGCTCTATGATGTCCAGTGAGGGGGGGCTCTATGATGTCCAGTGAAGGGGTCACATTGTATATAGAGGGGGAGGGGGCTCTATGATGTCCAGTGAGGGGGTCACATTGTATATAGGGGGGAGGGGCTCTATGATGTCCAGTGAGGGGGTCACATTGTATATAGAGGGGGAGGGGCTCTATGATGTCCAGTGAGGGGGGTCACATTGTATACTGGGGGGAGGGGGCTCTAATGATGTCCAGTGAGGGGGTCACATTCCAGTGAGGGGGTCACATTGTATATAGGGGGGGGGCTCTATGATGTCCAGTGAGGGGGGTCACATTGTATATGGGGGGGGGCTCTATGATGTCCAGTGAGGGGGTCACATTGTATATGGGGGGGGAGGGGGCTCTATGATGTCCAGTGAGGGGGTCACATTGTATATGGGGGGGGCTCTATGATGTCCAGTGAGGGGGTCACATTGTATATAGGGGGGGCTCTATGATGTCCAGTGAGGGGGGTCACATTGTATATAGGGGGGGCTCTATGATGTCCAGTGAGGGGGGTCACATTGTATATAGGGGGGGGCTCTATGATGTCCAGTGAGGGGGTCACATTGTATATAGGGGGAGGGGGCTCTATGATGTCCCGAGAGGGGGTCACATTTTATATAGGGGGAGGGGGCTCTATGATGTCCCGTGAGGGGGTCACATTGTATATGGGGGGGGGGGCTCTATGATGTCCAGTGAGGGGGTCACATTGTATATAGGGGGGGGCTCTATGATGTCCAATGAGGGGGTCACATTGTATATAGGGGGGGGGCTCTATGATGTCCAGTGAGGGGGTCACATTGTATATAGGAGGGGGCTCTATGATGTCCAATGAGGGGGTCACATTGTATATAGGGGGGGGGCTCTATGATGTCCAGTGAGGGGGTCACATTGTATATAGGAGGGGGCTCTATGATGTCCAATGAGGGGGTCACATTGTATATAGGAGGGGGCTCTATGATGTCCAGTGAGGGGGTCACATTGTATATAGGAGGGGGCTCTATGATGTCCAGTGAGGGGGGTCACATTGTATATAGGGGGGGGCTCTATGATGTCCAGTGAGGGGGTCACATTGTATATAGGGGGGGGCTCTATGATGTCCAGTGAGGGGGTCACATTGTATATAGGGGGGGCTCTATGATGTCCAGTGAGGGGGTCACATTGTATATAGGGGGGGGCTCTATGATGTCCAGTGAGGGGGTCACATTGTATATAGGGGGGAGGGGGCTCTATGATGTCCAGTGAGGGGGTCACATTGTATATAGGGGGGGGGGGCTCTATGATGTCCAGTGAGGGGGTCACATTGTATATAGGGGGGAGGGGGCTCTATGATGTCCAGTGAGGGGGTCACATTGTATATAGGGGGCTCTATGATGTCCAGTGAGGGGGTCACATTGTATATAGGGGGGGCTCTATGTCCAGTGAGGGGGTCACATTGTATATAGGAGGGGGCTCTATGATGTCCAATGAGGGGGTCACATTGTATATAGGGGGGGGCTCTATGATGTCCAGTGAGGGGGTCACAGCCTGCAACCCTGGCAGTGAATGGGCTGACAAGCCCAGGTGCCAGGACACAATTTCTAGTCACCATGGGCGGCCACCTGGTGCCTGGGATTTGTCGAGCCCTGACATATAGGGGGGGGGGTCTCCCGTTGACTATAATGTCCAGGTGTTGGTCTCGGGCAGTGAGGTGGTCACATTGTATATTGGGGGGATGGTGTTCAGTTGGTTGTCTCTCCTCCATAGTGATTGGTCTCTGGCAATGAGAAGGTGGCCTCACGTTGTATAGAGGCGAAGGGTCTCTTTGGGTTGTACAGTCATAGTGAATATATGGGGATTGGCCTCATGCGGTAAGGGGGGGGGGGGTCTCTTTGGGTTGGCAGTGTCATCATGGATGTATGGGGATTGGTCTCATGCGGTAAGGGGGGGGGGTATCTTTGGGTTGGCGGTGTCATCATGGATGTATGGGGATTGGTCTCATGCGGTAAGGGGGGGGGGGTCTCTTTGGGTTGGCGGTGTCATCATGGATGTATGGGGATTGGTCTCATGCGGTAAGGGGGGGGGGGGTCTCTTTGGGTTGGCGGTGTCATCATGGATGTATGGGGATTGGTCTCATGCGGTAAGGGGGGGGGGGTATCTTTGGGTTGGCGGTGTCATCATGGATGTATGGGGATTGGTCTCATGCGGTAAGGGGGGGGGGGGGGTATCTTTGGGTTGGCGGTGTCATCATGGATGTATGGGGATTGGTCTCATGCGGTAAGGGGGGGGGGGTCTCTTTGGGTTGGCGGTGTCATCATGGATGTATGGGGATTGGTCTCATGCGGTAAGGGGGGGGGGGGTCTCTTTGGGTTGGCGGTGTCATCATGGATGTATGGGGATTGGTCTCATGCGGTAAGGGGGGGGGGTCTCTTTGGGTTGGCGGTGTCATCATGGATGTATGGGGATTGGTCTCATGCGGTAAGGTGGGGGTCTCTTTGGGTTGGCGGTGTCATCATGGATGTATGGGGATTGGTCTCATGCGGTAAGGGGGGGGGGTATCTTTGGGTTGGCGGTGTCATCATGGATGTATGGGGATTGGTCTCATGCGGTAAGGGGGGGGGGGTCTCTTTGGGTTGGCGGTGTCATCATGGATGTATGGGGATTGGTCTCATGCGGTAAGGGGGGGGGGGGTCTCTTTGGGTTGGCGGTGTCATCATGGATGTATGGGGATTGGTCTCATGCGGTAAGGGGGGGGGGGTATCTTTGGGTTGGCGGTGTCATCATGGATGTATGGGGATTGGTCTCATGCGGTAAGGGGGGGGGGGGGGGTATCTTTGGGTTGGCGGTGTCATCATGGATGTATGGGGATTGGTCTCATGCGGTAAGGGGGGGGGGGTCTCTTTGGGTTGGCGGTGTCATCATGGATGTATGGGGATTGGTCTCATGCGGTAAGGGGGGGGGGGTCTCTTTGGGTTGGCGGTGTCATCATGGATGTATGGGGATTGGTCTCATGCGGTAAGGGGGGGGGGGGGGTCTCTTTGGGTTGGCGGTGTCATCATGGATGTATGGGGATTGGTCTCATGCGGTAAGGGGGGGGGGGTCTCTTTGGGTTGGCGGTGTCATCATGGATGTATGGGGATTGGTCTCATGCGGTAAGGGGGGGGGGGTCTCTTTGGGTTGGCGGTGTCATCATGGATGTATGGGGATTGGTCTCATGCGGTAAGGGGGGGGGGGGTCTCTTTGGGTTGGCGGTGTCATCATGGATGTATGGGGATTGGTCTCATGCGGTAAGGGGGGGGGGGGTCTCTTTGGGTTGGCGGTGTCATCATGGATGTATGGGGATTGGTCTCATGCGGTAAGGGGGGGGGGGGGTCTCTTTGGGTTGGCGGTGTCATCATGGATGTATGGGGATTGGTCTCATGCGGTAAGGGGGGGGGGGTCTCTTTGGGTTGGCGGTGTCATCATGGATGTATGGGGATTGGTCTCATGCGGTAAGGGGGGGGGGTCTCTTTGGGTTGGCGGTGTCATCATGGATGTATGGGGATTGGTCTCATGCGGTAAGGGGGGGGGGGGTCTCTTTGGGTTGGCGGTGTCATCATGGATGTATGGGGATTGGTCTCATGCGGTAAGGGGGGGGGGGTCTCTTTGGGTTGGCGGTGTCATCATGGATGTATGGGGATTGGTCTCATGCGGTAAGGGGGGGGGGTCTCTTTGGGTTGGCGGTGTCATCATGGATGTATGGGGATTGGTCTCATGCGGTAAGGTGGGGGTCTCTTTGGGTTGGCGGTGTCATCATGGATGTATGGGGATTGGTCTCATGCGGTAAGGGGGGGGGGGTATCTTTGGGTTGGCGGTGTCATCATGGATGTATGGGGATTGGTCTCATGCGGTAAGGGGGGGGGGGTCTCTTTGGGTTGGCGGTGTCATCATGGATGTATGGGGATTGGTCTCATGCGGTAAGGGGGGGGGGGGGTCTCTTTGGGTTGGCGGTGTCATCATGGATGTATGGGGATTGGTCTCTGGCTATAGGATTTTGGAAGTCATGATGCAAAAAGTTAATGTTAAATATTGTGCCCCAGGGGAATTTTTCTCTAGATTTAGAGTGGACATGGTGTGCCAGAGGTCCATGGATGGAAGACATGATGTAAAAATTCTCTACTTGGGGTGGCTGTTAACTCCCTTAGCGGTATCCCTGAGTGTGACTGGGGGTGGATTTTCCATGCTGTTATTGGTATCCCCGAGTAACGCTCGGGGTGAATGTGCAGAGCGCACAGCGCTGTCTCTTACCTTCTCCTGGCGATCCAGCGATGATCTCCCATTGCTGTGATCATCAGCCGAGATCCCCGCCGCTCCTCCGTCGGTCTGATGACTTCCTGATTCCGTTCTCTGCAGCAGCAGAACTGGGAGGGAAATTCAAACGTTGTGCAAAACACAAACACATAACATTTAGGGTCCATTCAGACTAGCGTGACTCGGTCACCTGACATTGATTAGTACAGGACCGGTTCTAATAGGAGCGACACAAGTCCCTTCCGACTTAGAGAAAGGGTCCTGTACTACTTTGGGGCGACCCGGAGGCGACTTACATAGACTTCAGTTATATGAAGTCCGTGCAAGTCACACCGAGGTTCACAGGTCGCCCCAGCAAGTCGTGTCACCCCTGTCTGAATGGGCTCTTATATTCTATATACACACACTATATATAACTATATATATATATATATATATATATAATAAAATTATATTATTGATTCGATTATAATTCATGCGTTTTGTGTTTCAAATTGATCACATCTGGGATGTCTATTAGACTCTTGTTTTGGTCAGGTTTAAGTCAGTAATTACTAAGAATTGTAGGCCTATAATACATAACGCCAAATTTCCATGAAAATAATTGTACCGCTTTTGGTACAGAATTCCTGACAGAATCACCGCCAGGGAGGTTAATGGGACGTCAGTTTTATATCCGTTTTTTTTTTTTCAGGTTTTGACCGTCTGAAGCACAATGTACAATGGAATCGGCTTACCTACTCCGAGGGGCAGTGGCACCAATGGATACGTCCAGAGGAACCTGTCATCGGTCCGACATAAGAAGGACCGCACCGATTATAAGTCTGAGGAGGAACTGAAGAAGCTGGAAAGTCTCCTGATGAAAAAACCCAACCAGGAGATTCTGGATCATGAAAGGAAGAGGAAGGTGGAGCTAAAATGTTTGGAGCTGGAGGAGATGATGGAGGAACAGGGGTAAGCGCTGCTATGTCAGCCAGGGGTTCACTGGGTCGGGTCTGTTTTGGCCAGGTGGGGGGGGGGGGTGGTGCTGTATTGGGCCTGTGTTGGGTGTGCACTAGGCTGGGTCTGTGACAGTCGGGGGGGGGGGGGGGGGAGGGGGGTGTGCACTAGGCTGGGTCTGTGACAGGGGGGGGGGGGGAGAGGTTGGGTGTGCACTAGGCTGGGTCTGTGACAGGGGGGGGGGAGAGGTTGGGTGTGCACTAGGCTGGGTCTGTGACAGTCGGGGGGGTGGGGGGGGTTGCATGCTGGATTGGGCCTGTGTTTGGGGGGGGGGGGGTTGGGTGCGCACTAGGCTGGGTCTGTGACAGTCGGGGGGGGGGGGTTGCATGCTGGATTGGGCCTGTGTTTGGGGGGGAGGTTGGGTGTGCACTAGGCTGGGTCTGTGACAGTCAGAGGGGGGGGGGGGTTGCATGCTGGATTGGGCCTGTGTTTGGGGGGGGGGGGGGTTGGGTGCGCACTAGGTTGGGTCTTTGTCCATGGTTGTGCGTGTTTCTCATTCTTCTGCTCTCATACAGGTACGGTGAGATGGAGATCCAGGAAAAAGTGGCCACATTCAGGCTCATGCTTCAAGAGAAGGACCTGACGGCCAGCAAGGAAGAGGAAAAGCTCAAAGCAAAGTACGTCCCTTCTACCTCTATCATGTCAACTCTTTTCCTTCATACGTCCCTCCACCTACAACTGACATGTCAGTGTATTGTTCATGCTGGAGAGTCTGACCTCCTGAGTATATATACCTCCTAATCCGTGTACCCCCACCTCCTGAGTATATATACCTCCTAATCCGTGTACCCCCACCTCCTGAGTATATATACCTCCTAATCCGTGTACCCCCCACCTCCTGAGTATATACACCTCCTAATCCGTGTACCCCCACCTCCTGAGTATATATACCTCCTAATCCGTGTACCCCCCACCTCCTGAGTATATATACCTCCTAATCCGTGTACCCCCACCTCCTGAGTATATATACCTCCTAATCCGTGTACCCCCCACCTCCTGAGTATATACACCTCCTAATCCGTGTACCCCCACCTCCTGAGTATATATACCTCCTAATCCGTGTACCCCCCACCTCCTGAGTATATATACCTCCTAATCCGTGTACCCCCACCTCCTGAGTATATACACCTCCTAATCCATGTACCCCCCACCTCCTGAGTATATATACCTCCTAATCCGTGTACCCCCACCTCCTGAGTATATACACCTCCTAATCCGTGTACCCCCACCTCCTGAGTATATACACCTCCTAATCCGTGTACCCCCACCTCCTGAGTATATATACCTCCTAATCCGTGAACCCCCACCTCCTGAGTATATATACCTCCTAATCCGTGTACCCCCACCTCCTGAGTATATACACCTCCTAATCCGTGTACCCCCACCTCCTGAGTATATATACCTCCTAATCCGTGTACCCCCCCACCTCCTGAGTATATACACCTCCTAATCCGTGTACCCCCACCTCCTGAGTATATATACCTCCTAATCCGTGAACCCCCCACCTCCTGAGTATATACACCTCCTAATCCGTGTACCCCCACCTCCTGAGTATATATACCTCCTAATCCGTGTACCCCCCACCTCCTGAGTATATACACCTCCTAATCCGTGTACCCCCACCTCCTGAGTATATACACCTCCTAATCCGTGTACCCCCACCTCCTGAGTATATACACCTCCTAATCCGTGTACCCCCACCTCCTGAGTATATATACCTCCTAATCCGTGTACCCCCCCACCTCCTGAGTATATACACCTCCTAATCCGTGTACCCCCACCTCCTGAGTATATATACCTCCTAATCTGTGTACCCCCACCTCCTGAGTATATATACCTCCTAATCCGTGTACCCCCCACCTCCTGAGTATATATACCTCCTAATCCGTGTACCCCCCACCTCCTGAGTATATATACCTCCTAATCCGTGTGCCCCCCCCCCCCCCCGATTACTCTGCTACGTTGGACCTCCCAGCATTGCATGGCTGGTTTTCACATGAAACAAAGTAATGGTCCTAAGCTTTTTTTATAATCCAGAGAAAGCTTTATTAACCACTTAAGGATCAGGCCTATTTGTTGTTTACAAGTTAGAATCAGTATTTTTGTGCTAGAAAATGGCTTAGAACCCCCAAACTATTTATATATATATACAGGGCTTTTTTCCGGCTGGAACTTGGGGGAACTCGGTTCCACCACCTTTGGCTCAGACCCTCTGTTCCTTGCTCACCACTATTACTTGTAAACACAGGGTCGTGGTTGAGTTCCTGCACCTTTTTTCTGAGAAAAAAAGCTGTGTGTGTGTATGTGTGTGTGTGTGTGTATATATATATATATAATTTTTTTTTTTTGAGAATAAAACGGCAGCTGTTGCATTATTTTTTTGTGGCTCGGTATTTGCGAATCGATTTTTAGAAAAAATACATTTTACTGCCTTAAAAAAAAAAAAAATAAACAGTAAAGTTAGCCCAATTTTTTTTTTCTATTAATAAAGATAATGTTACATCAAGTAAATCGATACCAAACGTCAGGCTTCAAAATTGCGCACGCTCGTGGAATGGCGACAAACTTTGGTACCTAAAAATCTCCATAGGCGATGGTTTAAAAACTTCTACAGGTTACCGGTTTGGAGTTACAGAGGAGGTGTAGGGATAGAATTATTGCTCTTGCTCTTGGATATGTAGTTCAGAGGGAAGGTACGCAGAGGTAGGTAGATATCAGAGGGAGGGTACTTAGAGGTAGGTAGATATCAGAGGGAGGGTACGCAGAGGTAGGTAGATATCAGAGGGAGGGTACGTAGAGGTAGGTAGATATCAGAGGGAGGGTACGTAGAGGTAGGTAGATATCAGAGGGAGGGTACGTAGAGGTAGGTAGATATCAGAGGGAGGGTACGTAGAGGTAGGTAGATATCAGAGGGAGGGTACGTAGAGGTAGGTAGATATCAGAGGGAGGGTACGTAGAGGTAGGTAGATATCAGAGGGAAGGTACGTAGAGGTAGGTAGATATCAGAGGGAGGGTACGCAGAGGTAGGTAGATATCAGAGGGAAGGTACGTAGAGGTAGGTGGATATCAGAGGGAAGGTACGTAGAGGTAGGTAGATATCAGAGGGAGGGTACGTAGAGGTAGGTAGATATCAGAGGGAAGGTACGTAGAGGTAGGTAGATATCAGAGGGAAGGTACGTAGAGGTAGGTAGATATCAGAGGGAAGGTACGTAGAGGTAGGTAGATATCAGAGGGAAGGTACGTAGAGGTAGGTAGATATCAGAGGGAGGGTACGTAGAGGTAGGTAGATATCAGAGGGAGGGTACGCAGAGGTAGGTAGATATCAGAGGGAGGGTACGTAGAGGTAGGTAGATATCAGAGGGAAGGTACGTAGAGGTAGGTAGATATCAGAGGGAAGGTACGTAGAGGTAGGTAGATATCAGAGGGAGGGTACGCAGAGGTAGGTAGATATCAGAGGGAGGGTACGTAGAGGTAGGTAGATATCAGAGGGAGGGTACGCAGAGGTAGGTAGATATCAGAGGGAGGGTACGTAGAGGTAGGTAGATATCAGAGGGAGGGTACGTAGAGGTAGGTAGATATCAGAGGGAGGGTACGTAGAGGTAGGTAGATATCAGAGGGAGGGTACGTAGAGGTAGGTAGATATCAGAGGGAGGGTACGTAGAGGTAGGTAGATATCAGAGGGAGGGTACGTAGAGGTAGGTAGATATCAGAGGGAGGGTACGCAGAGGTAGGTAGATATCAGAGGGAGGGTACGTAGAGGTAGGTAGATATCAGAGGGAGGGTACGCAGAGGTAGGTAGATATCAGAGGGAGGGTACGCAGAGGTAGGTAGATATCAGAGGGAGGGTACGCAGAGGTAGGTAGATATCAGAGGGAGGGTACGCAGAGGTAGGTGGATAGAAGTGCTCCATAAAATGCCAACTCCTGCAACACTATTTCCGGTGACTGCACTAAGCAGCCAGATTGGGATTTAATCGCTCCTTAATAAACAATTTTAGTCAACTGGCGGCCCTTGCACGCCCCTTCCTCAGAGCCCTCGTCTTAAAAAGAACCTTTTTTTATTTTTTCCCCCGCTGAGGAGGACAATAATTGCTCATACACAGCCAATTCTCCAGTGCGGAGTCTGTGGGATCCTGTACATACACTGTTTCCCTGAAAATAAGCCCTATTGAAAATCCTTGATCTCAGCCCCTCCCTCTGCAGTATTCAGAGGGGGAGAGTAGAGCTCCGGAGGGTCACGTGAGCGCCCAGCAGCGCTGTAAATAAGGTATTTTCCACAATAAAGTTACAAAAGGAGACACACTGCACATTACATAATCTTTTTTACAAAATCCATTACATAATTTTACAATGACTTTATCCAAGGTTTATTTTTGGGATTACAGAATGTCATAATGCTGATTTCTGAGCTGACAGGGAGAGAACTTTTTTTTTTTTTTTTTTTTTTTTACATTTTATTGTTTTATTCCAGGCTTTTTAGAACATAGAGAGGGCTAAATGACACAACACAAGCACTGTACTGTCTATATAATGCTTTAAATAATCAGGATATTCACTTTAGGGTTACAATCATTTGAAGATAGTCATTTATTGTACATACCGTAAATAAGGCATCCCCTGAAAATAAGCCCTAGTGTGGTTTTTGAAGCCAAAATTAACATAAGACCCGGTCTTATTTTCGGGGAAACGCGGTATTTCTGTTCCAGAGTCTGCAATTGGGACTCCAAACAACCTCCCCCCCCCCCCCCCCCCGTCCCGTCCCTCCCTCAATCTGGACGAGGCATGTTTTAATTTTAGTTGTTTCAGCAATAAGGCTACCTCTCAGAAATGCCTTAAATGCGTCCCATTGGACGAAATGGGAGTCAGTAGGGTCTTGCCATTAAAAAAAACTCAAGTATACTCCGCTTCGGATAATTTCAGCCAAAACTCATTGAATTTCCAGGGTTCCTTAGATGGTTTATCCTGGCAGTTTGTTTTCCAATCATGCCGTTCTAATAGGACTGCTGGCTGTAACCAATAGTATTCCGGCCCAATGGCGCCACCTATTGTCCATCAACAGAAGTGTAGATGCTGGTTCTTCAAAGGATTTTTCCGTGCAAACAGTAGGAAAAAAAACATGACGGGTGCTCAGCCTGCGAACTGGGACAGACCTCACTAACATGAGAGGCCGGTGATCTCCGGATCAAGCAGACAAACTGTAAACTTGTGGAAGTGTAAAAACTCAGTGGATTCCTTTCATAGCTCTCATCCCGGTTGGCAATATCATGTCCCCATCTGAACAAAATATTCAACTTGTAAAGTAGTAGGGGAGCCAAAAAGAGAGAATGTAGCAGCTTGTGGACTGTATCCCCGATAGTAGGACTAGAATCTCCATCCTCCTCCCCAACAGAACGCACATGGCCCCCCCTTCTCTGGTTGCAGCACACATACAAATGGCACCACCCTCCCCCCACCCCTCCCAGCACTTACCGGCCTCGCTCTTTCTTCTTCTTCTTTTTCTTGTGTTTTGGATGGAGATGGAGAGCGAGAACTTTCCGAATCTGCAACTAAACTGCAAGACACGGGGCATGGAATGAGGAACTGGAAGAGTAACCAAACACCCCTCCCCCCCCCCCCCCATACATCTCTCCAGCATCATTTCTAAGGGAATATTCCGAATGATCATCCCTGTGATTGGTGATCTGAAGATCCCAACCACCAGCAGCTGCCTATTACTGAATAGATGACTCATGTGATGGACCGGTTACTTGTAGGATTTCTGCTGCTGCTGTTGTTGTTCCTGGCCCTGCGGTTCGGGTCAAAGCTGCTCCCGTCCACATAATCATCGCTGATCCCAAATGCAGCCCGCAGACGCTCATTCTTCTTCTCATTCGCTTCCGCCAGCTGGTGGGTTTCAGAAACACTGAAAAGAGAAAGGAACAGATTCAGAGGAGGACCCCTTTATATGTTCTACAGCTCATGGATTATGGGAGGGGACCCTTCATAATGTTCTACAGCTCATGGATTATGGGTAGGGGGACCCTTCATATGTTCTACAGCTCATGGATATGGGTAGGGGGACCCTTCATATGTTCTACAGCTCATGGATTATGGGTAGGGGGACCCTTCATATGTTCTACAGCTCATGGATAATGAGGACCCCTTCATATATTATACAGCTCATGGATAATGAGGACCCCCTTCATATGTTCTGTAGCTCTTGGATAATGAGGAAGACCCTTCATATGTTCTACAGCTCATGGATAATGAGGAAGACCCTTCATATGTTCTATAGCTCTTG
>NC_138773.1:2458903-2527375 GCF_965119305.1 Pelophylax lessonae | reverse complement strand
GTACGTAGAGGTAGGTAGATATCAGAGGGAGGGTACGCAGAGGTAGGTAGATATCAGAGGGAGGGTACGTAGAGGTAGGTAGATATCAGAGGGAGGGTACGCAGAGGTAGGTAGATATCAGAGGGAGGGTACGTAGAGGTAGGTAGATATCAGAGGGAGGGTACGTAGAGGTAGGTAGATATCAGAGGGAGGGTACGTAGAGGTAGGTAGATATCAGAGGGAGGGTACGTAGAGGTAGGTAGATATCAGAGGGAGGGTACGTAGAGGTAGGTAGATATCAGAGGGAGGGTACGTAGAGGTAGGTAGATATCAGAGGGAGGGTACGCAGAGGTAGGTAGATATCAGAGGGAGGGTACGTAGAGGTAGGTAGATATCAGAGGGAGGGTACGCAGAGGTAGGTAGATATCAGAGGGAGGGTACGCAGAGGTAGGTAGATATCAGAGGGAGGGTACGCAGAGGTAGGTAGATATCAGAGGGAGGGTACGCAGAGGTAGGTGGATAGAAGTGCTCCATAAAATGCCAACTCCTGCAACACTATTTCCGGTGACTGCACTAAGCAGCCAGATTGGGATTTAATCGCTCCTTAATAAACAATTTTAGTCAACTGGCGGCCCTTGCACGCCCCTTCCTCAGAGCCCTCGTCTTAAAAAGAACCTTTTTTTATTTTTTCCCCCGCTGAGGAGGACAATAATTGCTCATACACAGCCAATTCTCCAGTGCGGAGTCTGTGGGATCCTGTACATACACTGTTTCCCTGAAAATAAGCCCTATTGAAAATCCTTGATCTCAGCCCCTCCCTCTGCAGTATTCAGAGGGGGAGAGTAGAGCTCCGGAGGGTCACGTGAGCGCCCAGCAGCGCTGTAAATAAGGTATTTTCCACAATAAAGTTACAAAAGGAGACACACTGCACATTACATAATCTTTTTTACAAAATCCATTACATAATTTTACAATGACTTTATCCAAGGTTTATTTTTGGGATTACAGAATGTCATAATGCTGATTTCTGAGCTGACAGGGAGAGAACTTTTTTTTTTTTTTTTTTTTTTTTACATTTTATTGTTTTATTCCAGGCTTTTTAGAACATAGAGAGGGCTAAATGACACAACACAAGCACTGTACTGTCTATATAATGCTTTAAATAATCAGGATATTCACTTTAGGGTTACAATCATTTGAAGATAGTCATTTATTGTACATACCGTAAATAAGGCATCCCCTGAAAATAAGCCCTAGTGTGGTTTTTGAAGCCAAAATTAACATAAGACCCGGTCTTATTTTCGGGGAAACGCGGTATTTCTGTTCCAGAGTCTGCAATTGGGACTCCAAACAACCTCCCCCCCCCCCCCCCCCCGTCCCGTCCCTCCCTCAATCTGGACGAGGCATGTTTTAATTTTAGTTGTTTCAGCAATAAGGCTACCTCTCAGAAATGCCTTAAATGCGTCCCATTGGACGAAATGGGAGTCAGTAGGGTCTTGCCATTAAAAAAAACTCAAGTATACTCCGCTTCGGATAATTTCAGCCAAAACTCATTGAATTTCCAGGGTTCCTTAGATGGTTTATCCTGGCAGTTTGTTTTCCAATCATGCCGTTCTAATAGGACTGCTGGCTGTAACCAATAGTATTCCGGCCCAATGGCGCCACCTATTGTCCATCAACAGAAGTGTAGATGCTGGTTCTTCAAAGGATTTTTCCGTGCAAACAGTAGGAAAAAAAAACATGACGGGTGCTCAGCCTGCGAACTGGGACAGACCTCACTAACATGAGAGGCCGGTGATCTCCGGATCAAGCAGACAAACTGTAAACTTGTGGAAGTGTAAAAACTCAGTGGATTCCTTTCATAGCTCTCATCCCGGTTGGCAATATCATGTCCCCATCTGAACAAAATATTCAACTTGTAAAGTAGTAGGGGAGCCAAAAAGAGAGAATGTAGCAGCTTGTGGACTGTATCCCCGATAGTAGGACTAGAATCTCCATCCTCCTCTTCCCATCGATGTTGCCAGGCCTGTTCATTACTGTCCAGCCAGGCTGCTGCTTCCCTTGCAGATTCTGAGAAGTGTTCCTGGCCGACACACGCAGCTTTGCAGGAGACATCGCATAGGGCAGCTTTATAATCCATAGGCATCTCTTCACCTCTGAGAATTTGGCTGTACTTTTCTGTACCTCCGCGGAGAAGTCAGGATAGAACGATACCCGGATCCCATCGTTTTGTACATTGGCTCGCTCCCGGGCCTGACGCTGCACTGCTTCCCTGTCTCTATAGTACAAGAGACGGGCCGGTATCTGGGTGGATTTCCAGGAGGGAATGGGCGGCCTGGGGTGTGATGAGCCCTTTCTAGTGTAAAGAATGGTGAGAAGGCCTCTTTGCCAAATAGGTCAATAAGCCAGTTTTCCACAAAAGCTGTGCCATCTCTGCCCTCTCTTTTTCAGGTAGGCCCACAATGCCAATATTGTTGTGGTGTAGACTATTTTCTATATCATCTGCCTGATTGTTAATCTCCTTCCCCAACTGGTATGAAGCGCGAGCTTCGTGGGCCAGAGGGCGAACTTATCCATCCATATCGCTCACCCTACTCTCCACATCAGTTGTTCTCTCACGGATCTTTTGTATGTCTTGGCCCGTTAGTGAGACCTCTTCCCGCAAGCCCCAACATTGATCCTATCCATGAGCTGTAGAACATATGAAGGGTCCTCATTATCCATGAGCTGTAGAACATTTGAAGGGTCCTCATTATCCATGAGCTGTAGAACATATGAAGGGTCCTCATTATCCATGAGCTGTAGAACATATGATGGGGCCTCCTCCTCATTATCCATGAGCTGTATAATATATGAAGGGTCTTCCTCATTATCCATGAGCTGTAGAACATATGAAGGGGTGTCCTCCTCATTATCCATGAGCTGTAGAACATATGATGGGGCCTCCTCCTCATTATCCATGAGCTGTATAATATATGAAGGGTCTTCCTCATTATCCATGAGCTGTAGAACATATGAAGGGTCCTCCTCCTCATTATCCATGAGCTATAGGACATATGAAGGGTCTTCCTCATTATCCATGAGCTGTAGAACATATGAAGGGTCGTCCTCCTCATTATCTATGAGCTATAGGACATATGAAGGGTCGTCCTCCTCATTATCCAAGAGCTATAGAACATATGAAGAGGGGTCCTCATTATCCAAGAGCTATAGAACATATGAAGGGTCTTCCTCATTATCCATGAGCTGTAGAACATATGAAGGGTCTTCCTCATTATCCAAGAGCTACAGAACATATGAAGGGGGGTCCTCATTATCCATGAGCTGTATAATATATGAAGGGGGGGGTCCTCATTATCCATGAGCTGTAGAACATATGAAGGGTCCCCCTACCCATAATCCATGAGCTGTAGAACATATGAAGGGTCCCCCTACCCATAATCCATGAGCTGTAGAACATTATGAAGGGTCCCCCTACCCATAATCCATGAGCTGTAGAACATTATGAAGGGTCCCCCTACCCATAATCCATGAGCTGTAGAACATATAAAGGGGTCCTCCTCTGAATCCTGTTCCTTTCTCTTTTCAGTGTTTCTGAAACCCACCAGCTGGCGGAAGCGAATGAGAAGAAGAATGAGCGTCTGCGGGCTGCATTTGGGATCAGCGATGATTATGTGGACGGGAGCAGCTTTGACCCGAACCGCAGGGCCCAGGAACAACAACAGCAGCAGCAGAAATCCTACAAGTAAGACCTCCCATTAAGGGTCACATGACCGCGTCCTGCACCAGTCCTGTCACATGACCGCGTCCTGCATCTGTCATGTCACATGACCGCGTCCTGCATCAGTCCTGTCACATGAGTCATCTATTCAGTAATAGGCAGCTGCTGGTGGTTGGGATCTTCAGATCACCAATCACAGGGATGATCATTCCGGAATATTCTTCTCCTTAGAACCGGAATTTCACACACAGGCCGGTGATGACCTCATTCTGCCCGTGACCAGACCCCGGGGCCCCAGACATAAGGTCATGACTGCACCCCAAAGGTGGTGATGGTGGAATGCTGGAGAGATGTATGGGGGGGGGGGGGGAGGGGTGTTTGGTTACTCTTCCAGTTCCTCATTCCATGCCCCGTGTCTTGCAGTTTAGTTGCAGATTCGGAAAGTTCTCGCTCTCCATCTCCATCCAAACACAAGAAAAAGAAGAAGAAGAAAGAGCGAGGCCGGTAAGTGCTGGGAGGGGGTGGGGGGAGGGTGGTGCCATTTGTATGTGTGCTGCAACCAGAGAGAGGGGGAGGGGGTGCCGTGCCATCCTATGTGCGTTCTGTGGTGGGGGGAGGGGATATACGGGGTCCCCATCAGATGGAGATATCGGGACTGGGTATTATATACGGGGTCCCCATCAGATGGAGATATCAGGACTGTGTATTATATATGGGGTCCCCATGAGATGGAGATAGGACTGTGTATTATATATGGGGTCCCCATGAGATGGAAATAGGACTGTGTATTATATATGGGGTCCCCATGAGATGGAGATAGGACTGTGTATTATATATGGGGTCCCTATGAGATGGAGATAGGACTGTGTATTATATATGGGGTCCCCATGAGATGGAGATATCAGGACTGTGTATTATATATGGGGTCCCCATGAGATGGAGATAGGACTGTGTATTATATATGGGGTCCCCATGAGATGGAGATAGGACTGTGTATTATATATGGGGTCCCTATGAGATGGAGATAGGACTGTGTATTATATACGGGGTCCCCATCAGATGGAGATATCAGGACTGTGTATTATATATGGGGTCCCCATGAGATGGAGATAGGACTGTGTATTATATACGGGGTCCCCATCAGATGGAGATATCAGGACTGTGTATTATATACGGGGTCCCCATCAGATGGAGATATCAGGACTGTGTATTATATATGGGGTCCCCATGAGATGGAGATAGGACTGTGTATTATATATGGGGTCCCCATGAGATGGAGATAGGACTGTGTAGAATATACGGGGTCCCCATTAGATGGAGATAGGACTGTGTAGAATATACGGGGTCCCCATGAGATGGAGATAGGACTGTGTAGAATATAGGGGGTCCCCATCAGATGGAGATATCAGGACTGTGTATTATATAGGGGGACCCCATCAGATGGAGATAGGACTGTGTAGAATATACGGGGTCCCCATTAGATGGAGATATGACTGTGTATTATATAGGGGGTCCCCATCAGATGGAGATAGGACTGTGAGCCGGGATATGAGGATGTGGGAAATGATTGGTCAGTGAATGGATTTTGGATGAAGGGTCCCGGTTTGCGGGGACATTTGTCAGCCGTTCTGTAGAGGGGGATGGGCAGACTCTGGAGCTGTGTATTGTCTGACAGATCAGCCCAGTGACTTCTCCCACCCATCCAGAGAATAAATCCGCCCAATCCTCAGCTTGTGTATTATTGTGTGCTGCTGACACGCCGGTCTCCTCCCGGCACTCCCCGGAGGATGCCGCATCTCTAACCTGTAATCTGTATCTCCCTCAGGTCTACCAGCCCATCCTCCAGCCATAAAGAGAAGAAGTCTAAGTCCCGGAAGCACAGGTAATTCCTGCCAGACCCGGCACACCTGCCTCTGACTTACTGACAACGTGTAATAAAACCTCCACCTTTACCAGTCATCCCCCCTCCCCCGTATGGATCATCATCCATGCACAATGCTTTTCTTAGAGGTCTACTAAGATCAGTTTAGTCCCCTGTGCCCCCCCCCCAAAAAGAAATCAGCCTTGTGACTGTAAAATCTTCCTTCTTCTTCCAGGTCTTCATCAAAGAAGAAGAAACACAGGTGAGCCTCAGATGTCAGAGTTTAGGGTTGTGTTCTGTTAGGGGGATGTTTGGCGTGATTATATTCTAAGGATCTCTGGGGTCTGGGTTGGGATGAGGATCTTTGGGGTCTGGGTTGGGATGAGGATCTCTGGGGTCTGGGTTGGGGTTGGGGTGAGGATCTCTGGGGTCCGGGTTGGGGTTGGGATGAGGATCTCTGGGGTCCGGGTTGGGGTTGGGATGAGGATCTCTGGGGTCCGGGTTGGGATGAGGATCTCTGGGGTTTGGGTTGGGATGAGGATCTCTGGGGTCCGGGTTGGGATGAGGATCTCTGGGGTTTGGGTTGGGATGAGGATCTCTGGGGTTTGGGTTGGGATGAGGATCTCTGGGGTCCGGGTTGGGATGAGGATCTCTGGGGTTTGGGTTGGGATGAGGATCTCTGGGGTCCGGTTTAGGATGAGGATCTCTGGGGTCTGGGTTGGGATGAGATGTTGGGATGAGTAATAGGATGGAAGATGTTAGCAGGCCTCTGACGTGTCCTGGAGGTGAATGTATTCTTATCCCTCATGGACTGTACATTTTCAGGTCTCCCAGCCCGAAAAGCAAGAGAAAATCGAAGGACAAGAAGAGTAAGAGGTGAGGAAGACTGAGTAATAAGATTTGTGTTGAGTGAATATAATTCGCTGAATGATTGCGGTCTTCCCATCACCTGACCTCACCGTCTACTTACAGGTCACCGAGCAATTCCCCGAAACACCAACATGGCTCGTCCTCGGAGGAAGGGAGCCGCTCCCCCAGCAGGTACTCACTACACAAGGGGTGGGGCAGAGTTTTTTTTTTTTTTTTTTTAGAAGGGGGGTGGGGGAGTCGTGTGTGTGTGTATATGTATATGTATATGTATATATATATATATATATATATATATATATATATATATATATATATATATATATATATATATATATATATATATATAAATTTTTTTTTTTTTTTTTTAAATATTCCACGTTTCATCAATATTTAAAGTAGAATATAGAGGGAAGTAAGGCAATAAATCCTGTGATCCATCCCCCCCCCCCCCCCTTCTCTGATAGTTTTACCTGTTTGCTCTTCCTGTATTGAATTCAAAACTCAATCCCACTGATCCTCCTCCTGTGTTTGGTAGGGGCTTAAGATTCCCACCCCCACATTAGCAGGCCTATCCCCAGCCGTCCCATGTCTCTGTATTGGGCTGTGAAGTTAGACTGAGGATGAAGATTTCCCCCTCATGTGCTGCTCAGTGGTCCCGTACCATGTGCTGTTGGGTGAAAGCTAAAGATACCTTCACCCTCATTGGACCATTGGAGGCCCTCAGCAGTCCTGTAGCAGCATGTAAGCTGTGTGGAGTTGGGTGGAGGCTAAACCACCCCCCTCAATTAGAGGTCCTGACCCCAGCAGTCCTGTACCCCTACATTGGGCTGTGGAGTTGGGTGAAGGGCTAAAGATACTACTACCCATCTCTACCCCCCCCCCCCCCCCCAAAATTCCTTTATACCTTATAGAGGTCCTGACCCCAGCAGTCCTATACCCCATATTGAGCTGTGGAGGCTGAAGATTCCTCCATAAGTTCCAGTCCTTGGCAGTTCCACAACACCATGTAAGCTGTGGAGTTGGGTTGGAGGATAGAAATATTGTATTGCTCATTAGAGGTCATTAAACACCAACCCCCCCCCCCCCAGCAGTCCTGTACCCCTATGGCTCTGGTGTTTGGATGTAGGAGGATGTCACTGATCAGACATGTAGGAGGATGTCACCGATCAGACATGTAGGAGGATGTCACTGATCAGACATGGAGGAGGATGTCACTGATCAGACATGTAGGAGGATGTCACCGATCAGACATGTAGGAGGATGTCACTGATCAGACATGTAGGAGGATGTCACTGATCAGACATGGAGGAGGATGTCACTGATCAGACATGGAGGAGGATGTCACTGATCAGACATGTAGGAGGATGTCACTGATCAGACATGTAGGAGGAGGTCACTGATCAGACATGTAGGAGGATGTCACTGATCAGACATGTAGGAGGAGGTCACCGATCACACATGTAGGAGGATGTCACTGATCACACATGTAGGAGGATGTCACTGATCACACATGTAGGAGGATGTCACTGATCACACATGTAGGAGGATGTCACTGATCACACATGTAGGAGGATGTCACTGATCAGACATGTAGGAGGATGTCACTGATCAGACATGTAGGAGGATGTCACTGATCACACATGTAGGAGGATGTCACTGATCAGACATGTAGGAGGATGTCACCGATCACACATGGAGGAGGATGTCACTGATCACACATGTAGGAGGATGTCACTGATCAGACATGTAGGAGGATGTCACTGATCACACATGGAGGAGGATGTCACTGATCACACATGTAGGAGGATGTCACTGATCACACATGTAGGAGGATGTCACTGATCACACATGTAGGAGGATGTCACTGATCACACATGTAGGAGGATGTCACTGATCACACATGTAGGAGGATGTCACTGATCACACATGTAGGAGGATGTCACTGATCACACATGGAGGAGGATGTCACTGATCAGACATGTAGGAGGATGTCACTGATCACACATGTAGGAGGATGTCACTGATCACACATGTAGGAGGATGTCACTGATCACACATGTAGGAGGATGTCACTGATCACACATGTAGGAGGATGTCACCGATCACACATGTAGGAGGATGTCACCGATCACACATGTAGGTTACACTTTGTTGGTTATCATTCGATGTGGAGGTAAATATTTGGGGGAGAAGAGAGGAGTGACGTCATATAATGTTGGGGTTCCTCAGATTGTAGAACCCGGTCCCATCCCTTCTAGTGATCCCCCCCAGATCTTCCTCCGTAGTTCCCCTTTATTGTAGAATTTACTGATTTATTTTATTTCAATGTAGATCCAGAAGCAGTCCCTATAAAAACAAAGCTGACAGACAGAAGCAGTCAAACGCCAAAAGGCAGAGCCCGGAGAGACAGAGATCCGTCACCCCCATCCGAAATCGCAGAGGTGACCGGGGGCGGAGCCCAGAGCCACCCCCCAGGGAGGTGAGTGTCAGGATTGTTATCTGTTGATCTCAGTGATTGTGTGGGGGGGGGGGGTGTTGATATGAAAAACAACCCACCTATCCCTGTACTTCCAGTATTCGGCGGGCTATTCCTGACACCTGAGCCGGCCAATCTGTTTTCTTCAACCACTTGCCTCACAGACACCTCCCCCTTCCTGCCCAGGACAATTCTCAGCTTTCAGCACTCTCACACTTTCAATGACAATTGCGCGGTCATGCTACACTGTAACCAAATTACATTTTTATCATTTTGGTGATATTTAATCACTCTGGGGGTTTTTATTCTTTGCTAAACAGAAAAGACCAGAAATTATGGAAAAATGCAAACATTTTTTTATAGTTGGTTATAAAAGTTCTTGAAACTGGTAATTTTTTCTTTCACTGATGTGCGCCCCGCCGATGAGGCTGTCACTGATGTGCGCCCCGCCGATGAGGCTGTCACGGATGTGCGCCCCGCCGATGAGGCTGGCACTGATGCACGCCCCGCCGATGAGGCTGGCACTGATCCCCTTGTGGGCGGCACGCGCGCGCCGCCGGAGGCTCGCTCCCGCTCTATTCAGTCACAGCAGGAGTCGGGCCAGGGGAGGAGCGGTGGTGATCACCGCTGCTCTTCAGACTCGATCCCCGACGATCGGGGGAGATCCGCCCACTTGTGTAACAGTGGCTAAACATGTGATCTGTCCCTGTGTCACATAGTCCCCTCCCCCCACACATGTCAGTAAGCACCAGGCATACATTAACCCCTTGATCACCAATAAGTTAACCCCTTCCCTGCCAGTGTCATTTTTACAGTGACAGTGCATATATATAGCACTGATTACTGCAGTAATATCACTGGTAACCCCAAAAGTGTCAAATGTCAATCAAGGGTCAGATCTGTCCACCGCAATATCGCAGTCCCGCAAAAAAAATCGCAGATCGCTGCCATTACTAGTAAAAAAAAACCAAAACCATAAAAATGACATAAATTTCCCGTAGTTAGTAAACGCAATAACTTTTGTGCAAACCAATCAAAATACGCTTATGTAGCAGAAAACAAATTGGCCTAAAATGTTAAATTTTGATTTTTAAATTTTTTTGGGGGGGAATTTCATATAAAAAAAAATGTGAAAAATATTGTTCCAAAATTTACGCTTTTTTTTTTTTTTTTTGTGCTTTATACAAAAAAAAAAAAAAGTAAAAATCACAGAGGTGATGAAATACCACCAAGAAAGCTCTGTTTGTGGGGAAAAAAGAACACCAATTTAATTTGGGTACAGCGTCACACGACCGCGCAATTGTCTGTTAAAGTAACGCAGTGCCGAATCGCAAAATATGGCCTGGTCAGGAATGGGGTAAAATCTTCCGGTCTTAGGGTGTGGATAAAAATACGCTCATTGAGAGTTTTTTTGTCAGACATGTAGCTAAATACATTTTGGCCTAAATATATGACAAACGTTGAATATATTGGATATTTTTTAACAGTCAAAGTAAAAAATATTGTTGTTTTTTCAAAATTGTCGCTTTTTTTTATCACAAAAAATGAAAAGTGCAGAGGTGATCAAATACCACCAAAAGAAAGCTCTGTTTGTGGGGAAAAAAAAAGGACTTCAAGTTTGTTTGGGTACAGCGTTGCATGACCGCGCAATTGTCAGTTAAAGTCGCACAGCGCCGAATCACAAAAAGTGGCCTGGACGTAAAGCAGGAAAATCCGGTGGTAAAGGGGTTAAATGCAGGCAAAGAGAAGTCATTGGGAATCCCTACCCTTCTCCCCATTGGAAATGGCGATGATGACCTCTGGGTAAACGGGAAGTCATGTCATGGCGGAGGAACGTGTTTCATGTCATGGCGGAGGAACGTGTTTCATGTCATGGCGGAGGAACGTGTTTCACTCCACAGAACATCTTCAGTGGGTTACTGGAGAAATGTTAGTGGAGTTCCACCCCCCCTCCCTCCCCCCTCCCAAAAGTTATCAGCAGCTACACATATCTAGCGTTTCGGCTTCACAGCCAGTTCCCTACTGCGCATGCGCAAAGTGTTCTGCACTCTTACTGGCCCGACAAAAGGGTGAGGAGGAGGGGGCCGAACTGCTGACGTATCTCGCCTCGTCAAGGTCTGACAGAAGTGGGGACAGGGTACATGTCAAGAACGGGTATCTGCTTCCCCCTGAAAAAGGTGCCAAATATGGCACCGGGGGGGGGGGGGGATTGGGATCCGATAAGCGTAAGTTCCACTTTATCGTGGAACTCCAATTTAAATGCAGGCAAAGAGAAGGCATGGGAATCCCTACCCATATCCCCGTTGGGGCGTATCCACTTACTGAAAATGAAACGTACTTACCCGTTTACACATTCTCCCCAGTGGATCCCCAAATCCTTCTTTTCACATTTTAAACTATTTTTCTTCCTTCCTTTGGGGCCCCCAAATATCCGAGATATAAATTGTCTACTCTAATGCGACCGTGTGCAAAGGGTGGTCCGGATTTTTATAATTTTTTGACCACTCAGTCACAGCTGTGTGGTGGTTGACCCCGGATCCAAATAACCCCTCCACTTTAGTGGAAGCAGCAGTGGTGAATTCCTCGGAAGCCCTAAAATCCCATTTCTTCAGAGGCCTTCAATCTCCCAACCAATTGACTCCCTCTATACTCTCCACCCTCCGAGCCTGGGTGGCCGGCCTAAGATGTGAGCCTTATTCAAAATTAGCGGTCTCCCCCAACGCCCCCCCCCTATGGCTGAATCCCACCCTACCTCCGTTTTTACACGTTACCGGTGCCCTATGCCTGGACTAAACATAACCATAATATGATTTCCTAAATAGTCACAAATCAAACCTTATCCCCTCTGCCTCTACTACTGTCCTATCCCCTCTGCCTCTACTACTGTCCTGTCCCCTCTGCCTCTACTACTGTCCCGTCCCCTCTGCCTCTACTACTGTCCTATCCCCTCTGCCTCTACTACTGTCCTGTCCCCTCTGCCTCTACTACTGTCCTGTCCCCTCTGCCTCTACTACTGTCCTGTCCCCTCTGCCTCTACTACTGTCCTGTCCCCTCTGCCTCTACTACTGTCCTGTCCCCTCTGCCTCTACTACTGTCCTGTCCCCTCTGCCTCTACTACTGTCCTATCCCCTCTGCCTCTACTACTGTCCTATCCCCTCTGCCTCTACTACTGTCCCGTCCCCTCTGCCTCTACTACTGTCCCGTCCCCTCTGCCTCTACTACTGTCCCGTCCCCTCTGCCTCTACTACTGTCCTGTCCCCTCTGCCTCTACTACTGTCCTGTCCCCTCTGCCTCTACTACTGTCCTGTCCCCTCTGCCTCTACTACTGTCCTGTCCCCTCTGCCTCTACTACTGTCCTGTCCCCTCTGCCTCTACTACTGTCCTGTCCCCTCTGCCTCTACTACTGTCCTGTCCCCTCTGCCTCTACTACTGTCCTGTCCCCTCTGCCTCTACTACTGTCCTGTCCCCTCTGCCTCTACTACTGTCCTGTCCCCTCTGCCTCTACTACTGTCCTGTCCCCTCTGCCTCTACTACTGTCCTGTCCCCTCTGCCTCTACTACTGTCCTGTCCCCTCTGCCTCTACTACTGTCCTGTCCCCTCTGCCTCTACTACTGTCCTGTCCCCTCTGCCTCTACTACTGTCCTGTCCCCTCTGCCTCTACTACTGTCCTGTCCCCTCTGCCTCTACTACTGTCCTGTCCCCTCTGCCTCTACTACTGTCCTGTCCCCTCTGCCTCTACTACTGTCCTGTCCCCTCTGCCTCTACTACTGTCCTGTCCCCTCTGCCTCTACTACTGTCCTGTCCCCTCTGCCTCTACTACTGTCCTGTCCCCTCTGCCTCTACTACTGTCCTGTCCCCTCTGCCTCTACTACTGTCCTGTCCCCTCTGCCTCTACTACTGTCCTGTCCCCTCTGCCTCTACTACTGTCCTGTCCCCTCTGCCTCTACTACTGTCCTGTCCCCTCTGCCTCTACTACTGTCCTGTCCCCTCTGCCTCTACTACTGTCCTGTCCCCTCTGCCTCTACTACTGTCCTGTCCCCTCTGCCTCTACTACTGTCCTGTCCCCTCTGCCTCTACTACTGTCCTGTCCCCTCTGCCTCTACTACTGTCCTGTCCCCTCTGCCTCTACTACTGTCCTGTCCCCTCTGCCTCTACTACTGTCCTGTCCCCTCTGCCTCTACTACTGTCCTGTCCCCTCTGCCTCTACTACTGTCCTGTCCCCTCTGCCTCTACTACTGTCCTGTCCCCTCTGCCTCTACTACTGTCCCCTCTGCCTCTACTACCGTCCCGTCCCCCCTCTGCCTCTACTACCGTCCCCTCCCCCCTCTGCCTCGACTACCGTCCCCTCCCCCCTCTGCCTCGACTACCGTCCCCTCCCCCCTCTGCCTCGACTACCGTCCCGTCCCCCCTCTGCCTCGACTACCGTCCCGTCCCCCCTCTGCCTCGACTACCGTCCCGTCCCCCCTCTGCCTCGACTACCGTCCCGTCCCCCCTCTGCCTCGACTACCGTCCCGTCCCCCCTCTGCCTCGACTACCGTCCCGTCCCCCCTCTGCCTCGACTACCGTCCCGTCCCCCCTCTGCCTCGACTACCGTCCCGTCCCCCCTCTGCCTCGACTACCGTCCCGTCCCCCCTCTGCCTCGACTACCGTCCCGTCCCCCCTCTGCCTCGACTACCGTCCCGTCCCCCCTCTGCCTCGACTACCGTCCCGTCCCCCCTCTGCCTCGACTACCGTCCCGTCCCCCCTCTGCCTCGACTACCGTCCCGTCCCCCCTCTGCCTCGACTACCGTCCCGTCCCCCCTCTGCCTCGACTACCGTCCCGTCCCCCCTCTGCCTCGACTACCGTCCCGTCCCCCCTCTGCCTCGACTACCGTCCCGTCCCCCCTCTGCCTCGACTACCGTCCCGTCCCCCCTCTGCCTCGACTACCGTCCCGTCCCCCCTCTGCCTCGACTACCGTCCCGTCCCCCCTCTGCCTCGACTACCGTCCCGTCCCCCCTCTGCCTCGACTACCGTCCCGTCCCCCCTCTGCCTCGACTACCGTCCCGTCCCCCCTCTGCCTCGACTACCGTCCCGTCCCCCCTCTGCCTCGACTACTGTCCATTTATAACCTCCCTAGGTCCTACTACTATCGTTACCTACAACTCTCCCATGCCTTCTGCAGTCACTTCCCACCAGTTATTCCACAAAGAATAGCGCACACATGCAAAAGAAATGATTATCAAATATGAAGACAATCCATAAATAAAAATGGGGGTTTGGTCCCACCATATGGCCATATCGTGCTCAAACCCACCACTACGTCAAAGTACCCCATTATCAGTGGGTCCTACACTATCCATAAGGTTGAGCACCCCACCCCCCACACACACACACCTGTACTCTATCAGTGTCCACTATCAAGTGGATATAGGAGGAGTCCCTTGTAGTGCATTAGCACATCTCTCCCAGCAAGGAGTGTTGTCTCCAAGGGTTAGAGAAGCTGGATTCACCCCTTTTTTATGCATAGTGTAGGACCCACTGATAATGGGGTACTTTGACGCAGTGGTGGGTTTGAGCACGATATGGCCATATGGTGGGACCAAACCCCCATTTTTATTTATGGATTGTCTCCATATTTGATAGTCATTTCTTTTGCATGTGTGCGCTATTCTTTTTTAATATGCATGTCGCTTGGTCCATAGCTGCACCGGCTTTAGATATACATGTTCAGGGTTTGCTCCCCCAATTTTTTGCTTGTTATTCCACAAATTGGTCAGTTTCGGAGCTTGTACTTGGGTCTGAATGTACGGAGAAGCCCACCTTCCGTTTTTATACTCCCATCTCACCGGCCCTAGAAGGTCTCAGGGCTAAGATATACCTGACCTTTGACATTGATGATTGGGATGTGGGATTTTCCTTGGTTTCACTGAGGGACCGCCTGATCCAATTTAACCCCTTTACCACCGGAGGATTTTCCTGCTTTACGTCCAGGCCACTTTTTGCAACTTGGCACTGTGCGACTTTAACTGACAATTGCGCGGTCATGCAACCCTGTACCCAAACAAAATTGACGTTGTTTTTTTCCCACAAACAGAGCTTTCTTTTAGTGGTATTTGATCACCTCTGCGCTTTTCATTTTTTGCGATATTAATAAAAAAAGAGCGAAAATTTTGCGTAAAAAATTGACATTTTCTACTTTGACAGTTAAAAAATATCCAATATATTCAATTTTTGTCATATTTAGGCCAAAATGTATTTAGCTACATGTCTTTGACAAAAAAATTCTCAATGAGCGTATTTTTAACCACTTTAAGACCGGAAGATTTTACCCCATTCCTGACCAGGCTATATTTTGCGATTTGGCACTGCGTTATTTTAACGGACAATTGCGCGGTCGTGCGACGCTGTACCCAAATTAAATTTGTCCTTTTTTTTCCCCCACAAACAGAGCTTTTATTTGGTGGTATTTTATCACCTCTGCGATTTAAGTTTTGAAAAAAAGAGCGACAATTTTGAAGAAAAAAAAATATTTTTTACATTCTGATATATAACATTCCCGAAAAAAAATTTATAAATCAAAATTGTTTAACATTTTAGGCCAATTTTTGTTTTCTGCTACATATTTTTGGTAAAAAAAATCGCAATAAGTGTATTTTGATTGGTTTGCGCAAAAGTTGTCGCAGCTACTAACTACGGGAAAGATTTGTCATTTTTATTGTGTTTATTTTTTTTATTTTAACTAGTAATGGCAGCGATCTGCGTGTTTTTTTTGTTTTTTTGGCGGGACTGCGGCAGACAGATCGGACCCCTGACTGACATTTTTGCCAGTTTTGGGGTTACCAGTGACATTACTGCAGTAATCAGTGCTATATATATGCACTGTTACTGTAATAATGACACTGGCAGGGAAGGGGTTAAATGTATGCCTCATGCTTACTGACGTGTGGGGGGGATGGGGACTGTGTGACACAGACACAGATCGCAGGTTGAGCTATGCTGAATCCTGTAATCTGTCCCTGCCCGTAACATAGGCGATCCGCCTGCTTTGTTTACACAAGCGGGCGGATCTCCACACTCGATCCCCGACAATCGGAAGAGCGGCGGTGATCACCGCCTCTCCTCCCCTGGCCCGACTCCCGCTGTGACTGAATACAGCGGGAGCGAGCCTTCGGCGCTGCGCGCACCGCCGAGGGAGGGGAGAGTCTGGTGACGTACGTCGTCAGACGATAAGCCATTTTGGCGCAGTAGCAGCTCAGTGAGCAGTCGGCAGGTGGTTAAATAGATGCATCACGCCTATTTTACTCCGCACAGGTTACATAAAATGAGTTCAAATTATTCCCCTGAATGTTGGAGGTGTGGAGGGACCCCGGGGACTTTTCACATATTTTTTGATGGCCTTACCAAAGTCCCTTTCACTCCCCTGCAACTCTCAATGTCAACCTGTATACTGAACACTTATTGCCTGCAGTGGCAAGGAAAGCCATTGATTTTATCTTAAATATCTCCCCCCCCCCCCCTTTTCTGGAAGCTATTTGTGAATAATAGCCTGCCACTTTACAAAGACATCTATGCCAACAGGGGCTGCCCCCATAAGTATGACCGGTCTGATCCAAATGGCTAGCTGAGCCCTCCATGGCCTCAAGCCTGTCAAAGGATTGAAGTGTCTTGGTCATTTGAGCCGCCTTCTGTTTATTCCCTAAAATCCTGGCACCAATACACCATTCGATTCTCACACGATTGCCTAATATTCATTGTTTTGTTTTTAGCTATCCTCATTTTGACTTACTGAATTTTATCTATCATTTTTTTTTTTTTTTTTGGGAGGGATGATTCTTGGGGGTTGGGCTATTCACAAGCTAGAGGAGCTGGACGGTGATGAGGCAGGACGCTCAGGAAGTTCTGTTCAGTTATAGTACCCTCCAATCTTCCCTTCCATGCTGACATGTGGATGTCTATAAAATCGCTGAGGGGAGCAGTCGCTCTGCTGAGGATAGAGCAGCCAGGTGTCCGGTACCCTGGACAGGAGATTACAAAAATAATTTTTTCAGGGAACATCAGCTTCTTCAAGGTAAATGTAGGCACAGTTGGTGCAAGGTACACGTGTGCCGAACAGACTAAGGAAATGAGATGTAGCCCATCATGGGGATTAAATGTTATGGCTACATTGTTGTCGTGTGGTTTTGGGTTGGGTTTTTTTTTTTTTTAATAATTATTATTTCAGACTAGTCTCCAAGTATTTTCATTTATCGTAAGTAACCTTTTGCCTGTTCCTTTGTTTTCTTTGACAGAAGGGTTCGAGGAAAGAGCCAGCTATCAGAGACCGTTCAGCATCTCTGTCTCCGAGAAGGCGCAATGATCCCCGGGCAGCCGCTGACCGAAATAAAAGAGAAGATAGACACAGAGACAAGGCTGAGAAAAATTCGTACCGATCCCCTTCCCGAGAAACCTCCCCTGCCTCCAGTCCGGTACCCCGAAAGAGAAGCCGACGGGAGAGTCCAAAGGAGCGTGCTTCAGACGCAAAAGGAGCGGAAGGCTTGCGGAGAAAAGATTCTTCTCCTCGTAGGCGATCTCCTGCTAATCAGACTCAGTCATCTAAAGGGTCTAGGAGAGAAAGAAGTCCATCTCGAGAGCAAGCCTCCCCAGACCGAGCACCCAAGGAGAGTTCATCCAAATATGACAAGCGCGTTAGTAATAGGCGCTCACCACCAGCCGCAAGTAAGACTTTGAAAACGACACGGTCGTCGTCATCGTCTTCCTCCTCCTCGTCATCGTCCTCTTCATCAGGAAGTGAGGCGTCTGATCATGAGAAGATCAGAGACGTGCGAAAGACTCAGGCTGGTGGCAAGCAAAGTAAAAGTTACAAACCAGATGCCGGAGAGAAGCATGGAAAGTCTGTAACGCAAACCGAGGACAAGAGGACAAGGCTCTCACCAGTCAGATTGGTGGACCGAGATAAGTCAAAGAAAAGTGCTTCTCCTAGTCCTCAGAGGCAGCGCAAGTTAAGAACCCCTCCTGGAAGAAAGAGTTCCACTTCAAAGAGCCCGCCAAGGAAAGGTCGATCAGTAACACCTCAGCGCAAAGCCAGATCGCCTTCTACTCCTCCTAGACGCAGAAAATCCAAAAGTCCGAAGCGCAAAGCTCGTTCTCCCTCAAAGTCCCCCCGAAAAGCACGAGCGCCATCCCCAACTCCACCACATTGCGCCAGGTCCAAAACCCCCCAGCGAAGGCAGAGATCAACGTCCCCAATGCCTCTACGTCATCCTCGAGATAAAGAGAGGTCTACCCGTGGTGATAAAATAAAACCCACTCAGCAGCGGGACAGATCTGAAACTCCTAAAAAGACTGAAGGGTCACGAACCCGTTCATCTAAAAGATCACCGTCTAGGTCACCGATTCGACATGCAAGCCCCGCCACGCACTCGCCTCGAAGAAAGGCAAGGTCGCCGTCCCGCTCATCTGACAGACAGGAAAGATCACGCACTCGCTCGCCAGTCAAGAGAGCAAGATCACGCTCTCTGTCTCAAAAGCAGAAGAAACTCTCTAAATCTGAACAAAAATGGGTGCGGTCTCCTCCTGCTACGTATCGTGATAAAGACAGGTCACGATCTAACTCAAGACGTCAAAGGAGAAGGTCGCCTTCTGATGCTTCTATGGCTTCCCGGTCACGTAGCCGTAGTCCACAATTATATGGAAAGAATAGGTCTCGCTCACGATCTCCTCCCAAGCAACAGTCGTCCTCTAGAATGATGCAAAAGAGGTTGGGGTCTCCCAGAGACAAACCTCAGTCCTCTAGGAGAAAATCCTCATCACGCTCCCTGTCTCCAATCCAGAGAAGGGTTTCATCAAGGAGTCGATCACAGAGGTCTGCATCTAGATCCAAATCAAGAAGATCAAGATCACCTTCATCTGAAAAAAGTTTGTCCAGAAAAACTGATAAGAAGTTAGAGTCCAGCAAAAAAAGGTACAGTTCTTCACCAGAACCAAAAGGGCTGCATAATAAATCCTCTCCTGAACAAGAAAAGATATACAAGACGTCAGTACATGCAGAGCTCCTAAATAACAAGCCTGCATGTGGACAAAGTCCATCCGCCTCTCCTGTCTCGCAGACATCGCGTAGAAGCCGGGTGGTGGAAGAATCTTCACCTATTCGTAGCAGAGATGGAGAGAGTAGATCTAGAGTGACATTGGCCAAGAAATCAAATCTTTCTCCTGAGCATAGACCACGATCTAAAGAGTCGCCCAAAATTTCCAGTGCAAGGTCATCTTCATCTCCACTGCAGAGTCGTTCCCTGGAGGGTAAATACGAATCCTCTCGAAAAAAGGAGTCCAGGTCCGCTCTTGAGGACAAAGACAAATTAAAAACTTCTGGTCATAAATATAGCTCAGAGTCCTCTTCAGAACATGAATCCAGACCAAAATCCAAAGACAGGAAAAAATCGAAGCGTACTTTAGATAAAAATAGATCTTGTACTTCATCAGAAAGTGAAGCTGGATCTTCTAAGTCACACAGCAAAAAACGGTCTGGTCCGTTGACAGAACGTGAATACAGAACTAAAGTGTTGTCAAAGAGCACTGAACCTGACCCCAAAGGACTTGAGCCTGAGTCTAAGCATTCATCAGCTCTTGAACGCAAAACCAAATCATTAAAGAGCAGAAGTGGATCTGACTCTTCATCAGAACGTGAAAAGTTAAAATTATCTAAAGTTGGGCCTAAATCTTCAAATCAAGAAACAGTCTCCAAACATAGGGAAAGACGCGAGGTGTCCCCAGGTGGTACATCTAAATACACTCTGCCTGCTAATAGATCGAGATCAAGGTCAGCAAAGTCGAAGTCTAGTTCAGAGTCTTCTCCAGATAGAGGGCCTAGAAACAAAGTGGCCAAATCCCAAACTGGTTCAGACGGACAACCAAAAATTAGGAGGCAATCCTCCAGATCAAGTTCAGGATCATCTTCAGAGAAAGAGTTGAGAATTAGACCTCAACCAAAAAGAACCAGTTCCAGGTCGTCATCCGAACGACTACGTCTACCAAGAAGAAGATCAAGGGGTACTGAGAGTTCCTCTTCAGACAGCTCAGCTAAGTTTGACGTAGGTAGGCAAAGGCGTAGTTCAAGCTCATCGTCTGAAAGGCCACCCAAAGCCAAATCACTTCAAGGTGAAGCTGTTTCTGGTCCCGTTTATCAACATTCTGAGAGATCCAATTCTTATCCCTCTTCAGGTTCAAAATCTAATCTACACCATAATAAAGACGTTTCTCGTTTATCCAAGCATGATCCAGGATCCCCCCAGTATAGAGAGAGGTCCAGGTCATCAGACCACTCAAGAAAATCCAGCTCAAAGTCTTCTGTAACCGAGTCCAGAGAAAGATCTCACAAACGTACCTCTAGCTCTGATTCCTCACCTGAACGAGACACTAAATCCAGGTCGTCCCAGAAAAAATCTCATTCAGGATCCCCTGAAACTCGTGCATCAAGGACACCACCATACAAATCACGATCCTCTGAAAATGAAATAAAATTTAAATCCCCTGAAAATCAGTCAGTGAAATCTTTAGAACTTGACTATAATTTGCAGTCTCCATCTTCCAGAAACGACGGAAAGTCTTTTGATGGCTCAGTTGGTGCTCTTTTGTCTCCAGCACATTCAAGGGCCTCCATTCCACAGCAACTTCAGGTACAACCAGAACCTTCTCCAGAGAAGCAGATGGAAGACATGGACATTTCTCCTAGAGATGAATCCTCTTCAGATAAAAGATCTTCAAAAAGCGACTCCTCTTCTGATGGTGAGGATTCTCAAGAGGAGGTATCAAAGATTGTCCCTGAACTCGCTAATAAATCTGACTTGGAAGTAGACCATGGTAGAATTTCCAGCAAATCAAGCCCAGAGCAAAGGGAGGAATGCTCAGTTACAGCCCCGATTTTAGATGTAAATGAAACAGAGTCCAAGTTGAGCAGGGATAGGCTGATCCATGAACCTGTTGAGGACTCTGTGTCCTCCCCAGTCCCAACAAGTCACAAAATGCCTGTAGAAGGGCACACTTCATCTGACCATGATATTTCCAAGGATGGTGCCCCACCGACGGATGACTTATCCCCAGTTCGAGAAACAGCGAAGAAAAGATCTAACAGAAAAAAATCCAGTTCATCCTCGTCTTCAACCTCCTCCTCTTCATCTTCTTCTGCCTCATCTTCATCCTCCTCCTCGTCCTCGTCATCCTCTTCTTCCTCCTCATCTTCGTCTTCTGAAGAGGATGATGAACCAAGTTCTTCGCCTGTAAAGAAGGCAACATCTCCTCCCTCTAAAAGACTAAGGACTAGTCGTGATTCTTCTCCAACTAGTTTTTCCCCAGAACAAAAATCTTTTGAAAATATAGTTTGTGAGAAACCATTAGAGTCAACTGCTGAAAAACCTTTAGATACCGGTCTCTGCAACCAATCAAAATCTCCACCTGCAGAAGTAAATCTGGATGATCATAAAGGTAGTCCTGACTCTCCCGTCCACTTTTTGGAGAGGTCCACTACGATAAGAGAGAGCCCATCCCCTGAGATTCCGATGAGTGCATCAAATTCGGAGACTGTTCCTCATGCCTATGCCGAATATCCTACTTCTGTGGCAGACAGTAAAGCCACTGCTTACAAGTTGCATGCCTCACCACAGCTAACCAGTCCTGTTTCTCAACAAAGTGAGGTCAAAACGCCTGCAGACATTACATGTCAAGGCAAGCATTCTCCAAAGCAGGCCAGTCCTCTTCCTCCTTTAGATGGAACTGATTTTTCAGATACTCAGACTGACTTGCTTCATGGCCCGTTGGACTCCATGACAGTGGCACGTGATGAACAAAGTAGGGCTAAAGTATCGATCACTTCTCAACCAAATAAAAGCCCCAAGTCCCGTAGCTCCTCAAAGTCTAGCAGTTCTGATTCATCCTCTGAAGACAGCAGTTCTGATTCTTCAAGTGAGGACAGCTCCTCAGAAGGGCATTCTACACCTGATCGATCAAAACCCTCTGAAAAGGTCACTAAACCAGATCCTCCACCTATTCGACGTATTGCATCACCAGCTAAAAGACAGCAGTCTCCAGAGTCACCAAAGCGTGAAGCAAGGAAATGGCCAGACAAAGAGAGACAAAGCCATTCCCATTCCTCATCTAGGTCACCAGTTGGCAGGGAAATACATCCACAAAAGAGACGATTGCCTTCAAGGTCACCATCTAGAAAAAGAGTGTCCAAGACACCACCACCACGACGACAATTAAGGACACCACCTCGAGCATTTAGGTCACGCTCGCGGTCGAGGACTGAGAGATACTCATTCAGAAATCGCTCAAGATCGTCTTCTAGGCGGTCGCCTTCGTGGTATGAGCGTAGAAGATGGGCTCGTCGCCGGTCCCCTTCATCTCCTAGACAAGGCCAATCTGGCTCTCGATCAGGAGTTTGGCGTTCCCGACGTGGTCGTTCTGGGTCATCATCTCCTTGGAGAGGCCGATCAAGATCTTTATCAAGACCCGATTCCTCTCGGTATTCCCGCCACGGAAATTCTAGACCTTCTCCTCGAAGAAGATCAAGATCTCCACACAGACGAGAGAGACCGTACTATCAGAGGGAAAGGTCAAGTTCCTCAACTAGACGGAGGAGACCTTGGACACCACAGAGGAGATCCAGGTCACCTGAAAGAAGAGGAAGGTCCCGATCTTATGATAGGTATAAGAGCACACAATTTGGCAGAGGGGCTAGACGCAGCCGTTCACCATCACCACCAGGTCGAGAGAGAACTCGCTTGTCAGGTGGGCGAGAACGCTCCAGGTCCCCAAAGACAAATAAATCAGGTTTACGGCAGAGAAGTCCACGATCACCAGCAAAAACCTCCAGTCCTGTCCCTAAACCTCGTCCTGCCTCTCCAGCAAGGCCCAGCAATGTACAGTCTCAAACAAATAATTCTCAGAGGTCGCCGTCTCCTCCACATTTGGAGAAGCATGCTGTGAGAATGCCAAAAAGCTCAATGCTTGGAGAGCCAATCATCAAAGGCCAAGCACTTTCTGCTAGCAAGGGAGAGCCTTCTGCAGCAAGCCGGAGTTCTTCTACTTATCCCCAGACAGCTCTGGATGAATGTAGCAGGTCTCCTCCAAGGCTCCTGAAAGCAAATGATGCTCCAGATACTCCTCCATCTTCCAGAAGTGGAGACAACAATTCTGAAATAGAATCAAAAATTGCGGACAACCAAAAAGTAGAATCAGAGAACATAACTTTTGCTTCGGTGGTAAGCTTGGATGGAGAAAAGGGCTTCCATTCACCGAGTCGCAATAATGGATCCTCAGAACAAGACAGACCATGCCTGACTTCTCCAACGCAGAAGAGGCGGGAGAGATCTTCTAAGAGTCCTTCAGCTTTGCGGTCAGAGCCAGAAGCCAATTTCTCAAAGGCAGCCTTGGTGAATGCAGAAAGGTAATCCTGTTTTCTGTTTGTTAAGGGTTCAACACTAATGATTACTTGGAGGCAGCTTGGAGAGGAACTTGTAGGCACCTTTAGTTTACAGGGCATAGTCGGTAAAATTGCCCATGCAGCCAAATGGATCAGAGGGAGGAGCCTCCCTACCTGTTCAGATGGGGCTTTTATGAGCTTGTTTACACTTTGACAATTTTAACCTAAAACACCTACCACTTAAACATTTATTTTTGATGCTTCTGTGAGGCTTTTTTGAAGCTTTAATGAAGCTTTGCAAATGCCTTGTGTGTGTTCATTTTTGATCAGTTTGAAAGGGGCCCAGTAGAACTCTAACTCAGCAGTACCCTCTTTCAGCAGATCTCCAGCTTATTTGTACCCTCTTTCAGCAGATCTCCAGCTTATTTGTACCCTCTTTCAGCAGATCTCCAGCTTATTTGTACCCTCTTTCAGCAGATCTCCAGCTTATTTGTACCCTCTTTCAGCAGATCTCCAGCTTATTTGTACCCTCTTTCAGCCGATCCCCAGCTTGTTTGTACCCTCTTTCAGCAGATCCCCAGCTTGTTTGTACCCTCTTTCAGCAGATCTCCAGCTTATTTGTACCCTCTTTCAGCAGATCCCCAGCTTGTTTGTACCCTCTTTCAGCAGATCCCCAGCTTGTTTGTACCCTCTTTCAGCAGATCCCCAGCTTGTTTGTACCCTCTTTCAGCAGATCCCCAGCTTGTTTGTACCCTCTTTCAGCAGATCCCCAGCTTGTTTGTACCCTCTTTCAGCAGATCCCCAGCTTGTTTGTACCCTCTTTCAGCAGATCCCCAGCTTGTTTGTACCCTCTTTCAGCAGATCCCCAGCTTGTTTGTACCCTCTTTCAGCCGATCCCCTCCGCCTGTTCGTACCCTCTTTCAGCCGATCCCCTCCGCCTGTTCGTACCCTCTTTCAGCCGATCCTCTCCGCCTGTTCGTACCCTCTTTCAGCCGATCCCCCAGCCTGTTCGTACCCTCTTTCAGCCGATCCCCCAGCCTGTTCGTACCCTCTTTCAGCCGATCCCCCCAGCCTGTTCGTACCCTCTTTCAGCCGATCCCCCCAGCCTGTTCGTACCCTCTTTCAGCCAATCCCCCCCCCCCCCCCCAGCCTGTTCGTACCCTCTTTCAGCCGATCCCCCCCCCCAGCCTGTTCGTACCCTCTTTCAGCCGATCCCCCCCCCCAGCCTGTTCGTACCCTCTTTCAGCCGATCCCCCCCCCCAGCCTGTTCGTACCCTCTTTCAGCCGATCCCCCCCAGCCTACTAGTAGCCTTGTTCAGCCGATCCCCCCCAGCCTACTAGTAGCCTTGTTCAGCCGATCCCCCCCAGCCTACTAGTAGCCTTGTTCAGCCGATCCCCCCCAGCCTACTAGTAGCCTTGTTCAGCCGATCCCCCCCCCCCCCAGCCTACTAGTAGCCTTGTTCAGCCGATCCCCCCCCCCCAGCCTACTAGTAGCCTTGTTCAGCCTATCCCCCCCCCCCAGCCTACTAGTAGCCTTGTTCAGCCGATCCCCCCCAGCCTACTAGTAGCCTTGTTCAGCCGATCCCCCCCCAGCCTACTAGTAGCCTTGTTCAGCCGATCCCCCCCAGCCTACTAGTAGCCTCGTTCAGCCGATCCCCCCCAGCCTCCTTGTCCCCATTATCCCTGCTATATTGCTTCCATGCTGTTCACCATGTGTGACCTCTGCTAGTTTCTCCTGCTCCAGTCCTCCAGCTCACCTTTCTACTTAATGCTGCACACAAGATGTGGCGTCTGCACCAGACACTCCCAGAATATAGACCCATTGACTGGAATGGACTGCTGATGTCTTTCAGGTTCACTTGTTGGTTTCCCAGTGCATCCTGGGATGTCTTGTACCTGCAATACCTCCAAAACAAAGCAAAGCTAAATAAAAAGCCCCTCAAAAGCTTCAAGTGCTGTAAGTGAGCATTGTCAAAGACTTTAGCTTTTGAGACGCTTTGTAGCACCAAGAAAGTGACATGAGATCATTTATGAAGCGAAGCAAACAAAAGGTGTGACCAGGACTGTAAGGTGACCACTTTATTTGGTAACAGGAACTTTGATTGGCATTCAGAGCGCTTTAAAAAAGCGTGTCCAATATCCTATATTGAAGCAAGTGTAAACAACCCCTTGGGGTTCATTCTCATGTCTTTGCCACCCTGGATGCAGACTGCCTGTGTCCAGGGCCAATCACTTCCATATGATCACTGCATGAGAGATGTGTGAAAGGCCACATTTGGCTGGGGGAGTTGGCAGCTTCCTAATGCTGTCAATGGGGATGCCTCCTGCAGCTAATCACAGCGAACCCCCGCTGGGGTTCTCCCATTTAATTGCAAACAGAGTGCATTCGCAGTTGTGAATGCACCCTTAAAAACCAAGTAGGTTCAAGATCCCGAAGTGTAAAAAAAATAAAACTTGCTCACCTTAGACCCAGACTTCAGCCCATGTGCCTAGGTAGGGATGATGTCTGTTGGCTTCCTGGGAAAGTTGGGGACTCCAGATCTCAGGTTTTCAGAGTCGTCTCTATTAAGGAAGACCTAGTTGTTTATGCAGTGCTAATGCTGTAAATGAATGCTTTCAGAAATCGAAGTGTTCATATTTTCAATTTTATTAATTGATAAAAATAATGTCGAAATCCTACCAGTATTTGGGGTGCCCCTGCTTTTGCCTTTTTTTTTGTAGATTTACCCACAGTTGTTGGAACTCGGCAGGTAGGTTGTTCTATGCACATCTTGGAAAACTAAGCACAGATCTTTTGTGGATGTCGGCTGCCTCCAATCCTTCATCCCAGACTCCATGATGGTGAGATCAGGGCTCTGTGGGGGCAAAACCATCACTTCCAGGACTCGTTTTTCTTTACACTGAAGATAGGTCTTAATGACATTGGCTGTATGTTTGGGGTGGTTGTCCTGCTGTAGAAAAAAAATTGGAGGGCCACTCACACGCTTTCCTGATAGTATCGCATGATGGTATCTACCTGTATTTCTCAGCTTTGAAGACACCAATGATCCTGACCGAATCTCCAAACCCATTGGCAGAAATGCAGCCCCAAACCTGCAAGAAACCTCCACTATGCTTCAGTTGGCTGCAGACTTTCATTATTGTACCGCTCTCCAGCCCTTCCCCCAACAAACTGCCTCCTGCTACAGCCAAATATTTCACGTTGTGACTCCTCAGTCCAGAGCACCTGCTGACGTTTTTCTGATGGCACTGCTGAACATCTGATCTGGAAGGGAAGGAAGCATGATGTCTTTTCACCTGCTGCATTATGTTTACTTGGCCGACCGTTGCGTCCTGAGCTCCTCCAGGTTGGCCGACCGTTGCGTCCTGCGCTCCTCCAGGTTGGCCGACCGTTGCGTCCTGCGCTCCTCCAGGTTGGCCGACCGCTGCGTCCTGCGCTCCTCCAGGTTGGCCGACCGCTGCGTCCTGCGCTCCTCCAGGTTGGCCGACCGCTGCGTCCTGCGCTCCTCCAGGTTGGCCGACCGCTGCGTCCTGCGCTCCTCCAGGGTGGCCGACCGCTGCGTCCTGCGCTCCTCCAGGGTGGCCGACCGCTGCGTCCTGCGCTCCTCCAGGTTGGCCGACCGCTGCGTCCTGCGCTCCTCCAGGTTGGCCGACCGCTGCGTCCTGCGCTCCTCCAGGTTGGCCGACCGCTGCGTCCTGCGCTCCTCCAGGTTGGCGGACCGCTGCGTCCTGCGCTCCTCCAGGTTGGCCGACCGCTGCGTCCTGCGCTCCTCCAGGTTGGCCGACCGCTGCGTCCTGCGCTCCTCCAGGTTGGCCGACCGCTGCGTCCTGCGCTCCTCCAGGTTGGCCGACCGCTGCGTCCTGCGCTCCTCCAGGTTGGCCGACCGCTGCGTCCTGCGCTCCTCCAGGTTGGCCGACCTCTGCGCCCTGCCCTCCTCTACGTTGGCCGACCTCTGCGTCCTGCGCTCCTCCAGGTTGGCCGACCGCTGCGTCCTGCGCTCCTCCAGGTTGGCCGACCGCTGCGTCCTGCGCTCCTCCAGGTTGGCCGACCGCTGCGTCCTGCGCTCCTCCAGGTTGGCCGACCGCTGCGTCCTGCGCTCCTCCAGGTTGGCCGACCGCTGCGTCCTGCGCTCCTCCAGGTTGGCCGACCGCTGCGTCCTGCGCTCCTCCAGGTTGGCCGACCTCTGCGCCCTGCCCTCCTCTACGTTGGCCGACCTCTGCGCCCTGCCCTCCTCTACGTTGGCCGACCTCTGCGCCCTGCCCTCCTCTACGTTGGCCGACCGCTGCGCCCTGCCCTCCTCTATGTTGGCCGACCGCTGCGCCCTGCCCTCCTCTACGTTGGCCGACCGCTGCGCCCTGCCCTCCTCTACGTTGGCCGACCGCTGCGCCCTGCCCTCCTCTACGTTGGCCGACCGCTGCGCCCTGCCCTCCTCTACGTTGGCCGACCGCTGCGCCCTGCCCTCCTCTACGTTGGCCGACCGCTGCGCCCTGCCCTCCTCTACGTTGGCCGACCGCTGCGCCCTGCCCTCCTCTACGTTGGCGGACCGCTGCGTCCTGCCCTCTTCTACGTTGGCGGACCGCTGCGTCCTGCCCTCTTCTACGTTGGCGGACCGCTGCGTCCTGCCCTCTTCTACGTTGGCGGACCGCTGCGTCCTGCCCTCTTCTACGTTGGCGGACCGCTGCGTCCTGCCCTCTTCTACGTTGGCGGACCGCTGCGTCCTGCCCTCTTCTACGTTGGCGGACCGCTGCGCCCTGCCCTCTTCTACGTTGGCCGACCGATGCGCCCTGCGCTCCTCTACGTTGGCCGACCGATGCGCCCTGCGCTCCTCTACGTTGGCCGATCAATGGTGTCCTCGATGCTGAGAAATCCAGGCAGATACCTCTCCATCTTGCCATACCATTAGGGAGGCGTGTGATTGGCCCCAAATGTATTCTGCAGCAGGACATTAACCCCAAACATACATCCATTTTCATCATGGAGTCTGGGATGAAGCATTGGAGGCAGCCGACATCCACAGAAGTTCTTACTACATCTTAGTTCTCCAAGATGTACATAGAGCAACCTACCTGCCGAGTTCCCTCAACCACTGTGTGCAAGTCTACCTAGAGGAAGGGGGGGGGGGGTTTTGATTTCTTTTGATTTTGTAAACTTGTTAAAAATGAGCACTTCGGTTTCTGAAAGCATTCTTTATAGCATCTCACCAGCCTAAGACCTGTGCACAGTGGTGTATAGAAGTAGAGCTGGCATTGGGGTGGAGCTGAATGTCCTCTCTGTGGTGGTTTCTACACACACTGCATGAAGATTTGGCCTTGCTAGGCCTTCCAGTACCGCTGGTGGAGGACTCCAGTGTAATTCCTGAGGTTTTGTGGAGCCTTAGGCTCACTTTCAGGGCAGCATGTGAATAGAGGAGACCCTGATCTGTAGACTGGGGCAGAGCATGCATTCTCTCCTCCTCCTGACAGGTGGCGCCGTTGTTACTGGGTAAAGCCGATGAGTTAAACTGTTATGTTTAGGGCTTAGCAGGGCCCAGTGAAGACCCAGGGTTAATGCAGGCCTAAGCCTCTGATTGGCTGAATATATTGGAATCTGTTGTCAGACACCAGCAATGTAACCCCCCCAGCATTCTCGAAGGTGTTAGTAAATCTTAGGCGCCCCTAATAGTTGCATAGTTCTAGACTAGAACCGGTTATTGTGACTTGTCAGAAATTCATAAAGATGTTTTTAAGATGGGGGTGGGGGACCCCTGGTGACCTTTTTGGGCTGTACATTGTGTGTGTAACCCATAGAATGATTGATTGACCTGTGTTCTGTAATTCCCCCCCTAGCAGGATCCCCAGCCCACCACCAGCAGAACTGAAGAAACTGGAGGATATTCCGTTGCCTAAAGGAGAACCCCGCCGATCCCGAAGCTCCAGTTCTTCCTCATCGTCCTCGTCCTCTTCCTCCTCCTCTTCATCGAGCTCCTCATCGGGCTCAGAATCATCTTCATCATCCTCGTCCTCTTCCTCATCTCATAAATCGGCAAATAAATCCGGCAACAGGAAGGGACCCTCCCCTGGGAGGAGGAGGTGAGGGCTTTCTTTATTACGGGGAAGATTTCAACTTCACTTACCCAACCGATGATTTACAGGTGGTCACATGACCAGTTCTCTGGGGTGGGGTTTGTTAAATTCTAAAAATGGCGTGTCTCATGATTCCATGCAACATCTGAAATTAGACGGTGGATTACTGGAGGCTCTCACTGCTTGGCCTCCCCACGGCCCTCTGCTTTTGACCCCTCTCTCTCTCTCTGCTCAGCCCTCTGCTTTTGACCCCTCTCTCTCTGCTCGGCCCTCTGCTTTTGACCCCTCTCTCTCTCTCTTCTCGGCCCTCTGCTTTTGACCCCTCTCTCTCTCTGCTCGGCCCTCCGCTTTTGACCCCTCTCTCTGCTCGGCCCTCCGCTTTTGACCCCTCTCTCTCTCTGCTCGGCCCTCTGCTTTTGACCCCTCTCTCTCTCTGCTCGGCCCTCTGCTTTTGACCCCTCTCTCTCTCTCTCTCTCTGCTCGACCCTCTGCTTTTGACCCCTCTCTCTCTCTCTGCTCGGCCCTCTGCTTTTGACCCCTCTCTCTCTCTCTGCTCGGCCCTCTGCTTTTGACCCCTCTCTCTCTCTTCTCGGCCCTCCGCTTTTGACCCCTCTCTCTCTCTCTCTCTGCTCGGCCCTCCGCTTTTGATCTCTCTCTCTGCTCGGCCCTCTGCTTTTGACCCCTCTCTCTCTCTGCTCGGCCCTCCGCTTTTGACCTCTCCCCCTCGCTCTCTCTCCTTTGCTTTTGACCTCTCTCTCTCCCTCCTCTGCTTTTGACCTCTCTTCTTGACCCTCTGCTTTTGACCCCTCTCTCCCCCCTGTCTCTGCTCGACCCCCCCACGCTCCTTTCTTACTCTGCTCTGCCCCCCGCCACTTTCTCTGCTTGTCTCGATTGATTGCTGTATAAATAGTGGGCAGAGCGGTGAGGTGTCCCCAGTAGGTGTTATGGCTCCCCCTGTATTTTGAGTGTTGTATTTCACCTTTGCTCTTTTCCTTGTTCCCAGGTCTCGCAGTCCACGTAAACCCATTGACTCGCTGAGGGATTCCCGCTCCCTTAGTTATTCTCCAGCAGAGAGGCGCCGCCCCCCCACTCCACCCCGAAGAAGGTAGGTGACCCACAGCACCATCATGTGATTTATGTCAATGTTGTCCCCTAATGTAAGCAGAAAACAAACTGCACTCGTGCTTAAAATCTCCAAACCCAAAAAAAGAAGCTGCGGCTACACGGAGGTACTTATCGTAACTGAATCAAATCCAAACACCGCGTTCCATTACAGAGAGTCATCCAACTAACCTGCTAAAGTCCCATCTATAAATATTGAGGAACCACACAGTGAGCGGTACAAACTGAAGAGTGCTCCAAAAGGTGGCGGAGCTCCTCCTTTGGTGTGGGAAGGTGCACTTGGACTCTTCGATGCGCACACTTCAGTTTGGACCGATCAACGTGTGCTTCTCCGATAGTTATAGATGGGACTTCAGCATGTTTGTTTGGATTACTGTTTTATGTATTTTTTGTAGTGCAAAGCAGTGTTTTTAATGAAATGTCACCTGCAGATAAGAAAACCAACACTTTTCTCTCCATTCCAGAGAGCAAGATTCCCGGAGGAGTCACATTTCCCCAGAACGCAAAAGGCGGAGAGCTTCTCCAGGACCCCGGTACTCCCACAGGAGGCCCTCCAGGTACAGGCTTGGTGCTGTGATCTATTTGGCAGAGAAAGTGAGGTGACGCAGTGCAGAGACCCTCCCAGTATACCTGGAGAGTGAGTGATGAGCTAGCTGCACGGTGGTCTCTGATCCTTCTAACATTATGGTGGCCAGTCAGTGGTCACTGCCATGTCTGCACGCTCTGCTCTCTCTGCCAGATAAATCTCCCCTTTAGCATTGCTCAGCAGTGCCACATGACGACTCCTATCCTCCTCTCCACACTGCTCTGCTGTGCATTCATCTCACTCACTTTGCTCTCCTTGCTGTCTTCTGATGTCTGCTCGCGCTCTCTCTGCCCCCCGTCTGCTCGCCCTCTCTCTGCCGCCCCCACCCCGTCTGCTCGCCCTCTCTCTGCCGCCCCCACCCCGTCTGCTCGCCCTCTCTCTGCCGCCCCCACCCCGTCTGCTCGCCCTCTCTCTGCCCCCCCATCTGCTCGCCCTCTCTCTGCCCCCCCCCCCCCCCCGTCTGCTCGCCCCCTCTCTCTCTGCCCCCCCGTCTGCTCGCCCTCTCTCTCTGCCCCCCCCCCCCCCCCGTCTGCTCGCCCTCTCTCTCTGCCCCCCCCCCCCCCCCGTCTGCTCGCCCTCTCTCTCTGCCCCCCCCCCCCCCCGTCTGCTCGCCCTCTCTCTCTGCCCCCCCCCCCCCCCGTCTGCTCGCCCCCTCTCTCTGCCCCCCCCCCCCCCCCCCGTCTGCTCGCCCTCTCTCTCTGCCCCCCCCCCCCCCCCGTCTGCTCGCCCTCTCTCTCTGCCCCCCCCCCCCCCGTCTGCTCGCCCTCTCTCTCTGCCCCCCCCCCCCCCCCGTCTGCTCGCCCTCTCTCTCTGCCCCCCCCCCCCCCCCCCCCCCGTCTGCTCGCCCTCTCTCTCTGCAGCCCCCACCCCGCCTGCTCGTCCTCTCTCTCTGCACCCCCGCCTGCCGCCCCCCCCCTCTGCACCCCCACCTGCCGTCTTTCTCTCTCGCTTTCTCTCTTTCTTTCTCTCTCTCCGCTCTGTTTTGCTGTCAGGTACAGCTTTCTTTTAACATTGCTCATCATTAGCACATTATAACGGCTTTTGTCTTTTTTCTCTCCAGGTCTCCTTGATCGATGGCTTTGCTTCCCCAGCCTATAGAAGACTTTGGGTTGCCCCTTCCCTCCTCCCCTATTGAGGGCCACTTTGATACCCTCGTCTTACTTTTGGGATCTTACAGACTGCTGGGACTTGCCCTCCTGTACAGACATTGTGGTGTGCAGACAGACTTCTGTGTTCTGCAGTCACCGAGATATTATATGATGTGAATTTGCTGCCCCTCCTCGATGTACTCAAATGAACTTTTATTGGCAAGATTTCGTCCTGCCTCGGTGTCCGCCCTCCTCACTGGAGGTGCCCAGTGACGCGGCGCTCGCGTTGGCGTGGTGCCAGAGCCCGCCCCTTTACCTTCTTTCGTCCTGCATAGAGGCAATTTCGTAAGAAGTGAAATGAATCGGTGAAACTTATTTCGTGTTTATTTTTGTTCTTTTTTTTTTTTTTTGTTTTGTAATCTGTACAGCAAGAATCCTTTCTGTCAATAAAAGATTGGGCTAAGCCAGGACAATTCGTGGTTCCTGATTGGCGTGTGAAAGTTCTTGTGCCTCAATATGAGGACTGCTTTAGTACCAGGTCACCATGCCAAGAACAGCGGTTATTCCGATGACTGCCATACTGGCCTTCCATTTGGCCGCGTCGTTTGCCTGCAAGCATGGGCAGTTGCAGTCTTTCTGGTCTCGTCTCTCAGATTGCTCTGTGGGCTTTGGCAGTGACTCACTTTTGCAGTACATCCAGTCTCTGGCGATGCTGCGAGGGTAGCCAGGCTCTGCCTCCACTTTTCCATCCTTGAACTGCCAGTATTCGGAGCCCTTGAAGAAATATGTGTCACCTATAGGTGGAAGGAAAGAACATCATAGTTCATTGTCTATGGGTTCGTGATGGAGGGACTGGGAACTGTTTATGGCTGTGGGTGGTGATGGAGGGGACTGGTCATGGCTGTGGGTGGTGATGGAGGGGACTGGTCATGGCTGTGGGTGGTGATGGAGGGGACTGGTCATGGCTGTGGGTGGTGATGGAGGGGACTGGTCATGGCTGTGGGTGGTGATTGGGGGGACTGGTCATGGCTGTGGTTGGTGATGGAGGGGACTGGTCATGGCTGTGGGTGGTGATGGAGGGACTGGTCCTGGCTGTGGGTGGTGGAGTGACTGGCGACTGTTAATGGCTATGGGTGGTGACGGAAGGGGACTGATGGCTGTGGGTGGTGGAGTGCGGACTGGTCGTGGCTGTAGGTTGTGATGGTGGGATTAGGCACTGGTTATGGCAGTGGGTGGTGGAGGGACTGGAAACTAGTTAAGGCTGTGGGTGATGGAGGAGGGGACTGGTTATGGCCGTGGGTGGTGGAGGGGAATGATTTTGACTGTGGGTAGTAATAGTGCAACTAGTTATGGCTGTGGGTGGTGATGGTGATGAAGGGACTAAGGACTGGTTTATGGCTGTGGGCGGTGATGGAGGGGATGGGTCATGGCTGTTGGCAGTGATGGAGGGGATGTATAAACGGTGGGGGGTACTGCGCTTCTGGGTAAGTGAATAATATTGAATAATAAATAAACTAAAACTGGTGTGTGTGACTAACACAGTGTATACACATGGGAACTAAACCATATACATAAAATTCATAATCATAGTGAACAAGGGTAAACAGACAATAACCTAACCCCTGAAGAAGCCACGTGACGCGGAAGTGGCGTAACGCGTAGGGACGTTCGGACCGGAAGTGACGCACATCGCGGAAGTGAGGACTGCGATCCCACTCCGACGCTATCCCTTGTATTTGCGCTGTATATACTCAACAAATGTGAGTATTTTTAAAGCTATTTTTAATAAAGAACCCATTATCCAGACATACTGCACTATTTTGAGCATTCTGTTTTGAGAGCCATTGGAACTGTGGAGAATCTGGAGAGGGAGAGGGAGTCTTATCATCTGCAGTAGCCCAGATATCTGACACTAGTGGAGTACGGCATAAAACTGGAGAGGAGCCCCCTGGATGACTATTAAGGCTTTTACCCTTAGTCTTTAAGGTGAGAGGCTTGGACACCCTGAGGGGAAGGAGAAGCACCCCATTTTTTTATAGCACGGTGGTTGGTGAAGGAGTAACACCTGTGGACTTATATTTATTCACTTGCACAATTTTTTTAGTCTTTGGACTTTATTTACACCCAGACCGCGATTTATTTTTCTGTGAAGCACAGAGGACACTTATATATGCACCTGAGCACTTTATTTATCACTAAAGAATGATGAACACATTAAGTGATTTTTAGGTTATTGTCTGTTTACCCTTGTTCACTATGATTATGAATTTTATGTATATGGTTTAGTTCCCATGTGTATACACTGTGTTAGTCACATACACCAGTTTTAGTTTATTTATTTATTATTCAATATTATTCACTTACCCAGAAGCGCAGTACCCCCCACCGTTTATATATCTCACACTGTATGGTCACCAGTTCCGGTACTAGCAGCATCTGGGGTCTCCATTTTATCCCTTATCACCCTAGTTTAGACAGCGCAGGACTCATTGTACTATACGATGGAGGGGATGGGTCATGGCTGTGGGTGGTGATGGAGGGGATGGGTCATGGCTGTGGGTGGTGATGGAGGGATGGGCCATGGCTGTGGGCGGTGATGGAGGGGACTGGTCATGGCTGTGGGCGGTGATGGAGGGCTGTGGGCGGTGATGGAGGGGACTGGTCATGGCTGTTGGCAGTGATGGAGGGAGGGGATGGGTCATGGCTGTTGGCAGTGATGGAGGGAGGGGATGGGTCATGGCTGTTGGCAGTGATGGAGGGAGGGGATGGGTCATCGCTGTAGGCAGTGATGGAGGGGATGGATCATGGCTGTGGGCGGTGATGGAGGGGATGGGTCATGGCTGTGGGCGGTGATGGTGGGGATGGATCATGGCTGTGGGCGAAGATGGAGGGGGATGGATCATGGCTGAGGGCGGTGATGGAGGGACTGGTTATGGCTGTGGCTGGTGATGGCGGGGATAAGTGGTGAATGTAAAAAGCTGGGGGAGGGGGGGCAGTTGGAAGAAGAGGGAAGTACTGTCTTTTTTGCTACTGCTATTGGGGACATTAATGTGAAAGCGCAGGTAAAACATGAAATGATCGGGTGACGGCCTCTTATAAACAAGTCTTCCGATAAGATTATATTTGGGTCACTTTATTTACCCCTAGAATCCTCAGACTGCTGCTGGGTGCTGCCATTTTGGATGAGATGTCAGACTTGGAGCCATCATTCAAGTGACGTTCTCTATTATACCCCTTTGCTCCTCCTTGGTATCTGCATGAAAGGTTATATGGTGAAAGGAAGAGGAGCTGGGTCAGCACAGACAGTAGTTGCCCTAGTACCCGCCTCTGCTGGGAGTGTATGTGAAGAGGGAGGTGCCTGTGCTAGGAAATTGTCTCTTCCTGGTGTCATTAAATCTTCAGAAGCTGATTGCACGTTGGTAAAATGTGTGTAGAGGAAGAAGACGGCGAGTGGGCGTTTCACGTACCGGAATGTCCCGGTCCTTGTACCTGAGATTATTCACATTTGTGGAAGCGTCTCTTTAATGGAAATCTGAGAAATAGGAAGTCCATACACCTGAAAATGCTATTCACCTGGTTTTCATGTGTTTGACGAAGAGGCAGATCTTGGCGAAGGGGTGGGGAGGTGGAGAAGAAGCAGCTCATCTTAGTGGGGTGAAGAAGAGGCAGATCTTGGGGGGGGGGGGGGTGAAGAGGCAGATCTTCTTGGTGTGGGGGGGAGGTGAAGAGGCAGATCTTCTTGGGGGGGGGGGAGGTGAAGAACAGGCAAATCTTCTTGGTGGGAGGGAAGTGAAGAAGAGGCGGATCATCTTGGGGGGGGGGGGGAGAAGAGGCGGATCATCTTGGTGGGGGGGGGGAGAAGAGGCGGATCATCTTGGTGGGGGGGAGGTGACGAGGTGGATCTTCTGGGGGTGGGGGGGAGGTGATGAGGCGGATCTTCTGGGGGTGGGGGAGGAGGTGATGAGGCGGATCTTCTGGGGGTGGGGAGGTGAAGAAGAGGCAGATCATCTTGGTGGGGGGGGAGGTGACGAGGCGGATCTTCTTGGGGTGGGGTGGTGACGAGGCGGATCTTCTTGGGGTGGGGTGGTGATGAGGTGGATCTTCTTGATGAAGAAGAGGCAGATCTTCTTTGGGTGGTGGTGGGGAGGTGAAGAAGAGGCAGATCTTCTTAGCGAGGGGGGAAGTAAAAGGTGCTGCACTCTTCTGATATGAGCAGTTTGAGTGGGCCTGAGAGTCTGCAGCTTAATTTCAGTAGTCTGTTGGACTGGATCTGCACATTAAAATACTAGTTTTACGGTGTTAGATCTAAACGGTGGCTTCTTGGGTGTTTTTATTTCTTGGCTGGGACTGTGGTCAGTATGTTACAAGTGAAAACCATGAAACTCACCATCTACCCAGCTGATCACATCATCGATCGCAGAAGGCAGCCCTTTCCAAAGGTTGGTGTCCTGCGGATAGCGGGCGTCTATTTTGCCAAGTGTCTCATCGTATCTCCAGAAGCGGTTGTCTCTGAAGAAGTAGGCTTTCTTGTTATGCTTCCACACGAAAGCTCCATCAATGCTGTCCGTGTCCAGACCAAAATCAGAAAGGGGCCGTGGGTAGCCGGTCTCCACCTGTGTGTCTTTAAACACCCAGAATTTGTTCCCTGTACCAATGCAAGAAAAAAAATCTGTGTAAGACCATGCCAGATGCAGCGAAGAAAGTCGCCACAATCGGTCTGCTCATATTTGGTTTTCTCGTAGCTCTCCCTCAGTTTGAAGAAGACCTTCACATCCATCATCTGCAGTAGAGATACAGTGCTGTGATAATGTATTTGCCCCACTTCCTGATTTTTTTATTTTCTTGCATATTTGTCACACTTAAATGATTTAGATCATTAAACAAATATTAATATCACACACAGATAACCCGAGGAGCTACGAAATGCAGTTTTTAAATGATTTCATTTATGAAGGGTAAAAAAACTGTCCAAACCTGCCTGGCCCTATGTGGAAAAGTAATTCCCCCCCCCCCCCCCCCTCTTGTGATTAACCACATTTTTTTTTTGGTGTGTGGAAAGCCAAGTTCGAGTTCCTTTGCCACACCCAGGCCCGATGACTGCCAGACCTGTTAAATTAGGACATCATGATTCAACAATAAGAAAAAGACTGGGCAAAAATTGCATCCATGGGAGAGTTCCAAGGCCAAAGCCACTGCTGACCAAAAAGAACACAAAGGCTTGTGACGGAATTCGGACACCGAGACTGGGTATCTCCGCCAGTAACCTGCTTCCTAAGCTCTGGAACACGGGATCTGTGAATCTGGCTATAGTTACCCCAAGAACTCGACAGTACAAGTTTTGGAGTCAACCAGAATCAAACTGTATATTCAAACACAAGGAGATGAACACTTCTGGGACAACCCCTCCCCCTTAGTCAATCCACACAACATACACATCCCATAATAATATAAAAATGGAATGCAGGTATTCAACAACAAACCCCCACTAGCAAGAGTCTGATTAGTGCAGAGCAGACCTGACTGGGGTTCTTTGTCACCCTGTGCCCCTAATAGACACAGGGTGACTTACACATAGGAAGGACTGGGGAAACTGGACGAGGAGTCTCCCAACCTCCCTAAAGCAATCTGGGCTACACCAGCCCCCCCAACCAAAGTGACTCACGTCACAAGGCTCATCTCATATTTGCCAAAAAACATCTGGATTATCCCCAAGAATTTTGGGCAAATATTCTGTGGACTGATGAAAGAAAAGTTGAACTTGTTGGAAGGCGTGCGTCCCGTTACATTTAGCGTAAAACTAACACAGCATTCCATAAAAAGAACGTCATCCCAACAGTCATACTTGGTGGTGATGGTCTGGGGCTGGACAACTTGCCATCATTGATGGAACCATGAACTCTACCAGAAAATCCTAAAGGAGAATGTCCAGCCATAGGTTCCTGACCTCAAACTCGAGTGCACTTGGGTTATGCAGCAGGACAATAAGCCAAAACACACCCGTCCACCTCTGAATGGCTCAAAAAATAAAATATGTTTTTGGAGTGGCCTAGTCAATGTCCAGACTTAATTCCCACTCAGATGCTGTGAAATGACCTTAAACAGGCCATTCATGCTGGAAAACCATCCGATGTGGTTAATTAAAACAATTCTGCAAAGAAAAGTGCCAAAATTCCTCCACGGCGATGGTAAAGACTCATTGGCAAATATCGCAAACTCTTGATTGCAGTTGTTACATGTTACATAGTAGGTGAGGTTACATAGTTACATAGTAGGTGAGGTTGAATAAAGACAATAGTCCATCCAGTTCCCCCTGTGTAGGTGTGTGTGGCTGTAATCATCTCACATACCCCTGAATGTTCTGATCCTTGAGATGTACGTCTAAGGCTCCTTTTACACTTGTGCAACTTGTCATGCAACGTTGGAAATCAGAGTTGCACGACATGTCGTTTGCCATGTTTTCCAATGATACCCATTCATATATGCGCAACTTAAAGTTGCAGCAACTTCAAAGTAGTTCCTGCACTACTTTGGCCCGATTTTAATGCGTTTTGAGGTCCAAAGACATAGACATTGCTTCAAGTCCAGTCAAAATCGCAGGAACAAAATTGCGCGACTTTCAAGTCGCACAAGTGTGAAAGGGGCCTAAGAGTCTTTTGAAAGCCACCATACTTCCCGCAGAAACCACCTCTTGTGGTAGAGAATTCCACAATCTTGTAGCCCTAACAGTAAAGAATCCCCTGCGTTGCCTGAGGTTAAAATGCTTCTCCTCTAATGGCATTGTATGTCCTCGAGTCCTCATGCAATCCCTTCGACTGAATAGCTTTTTTTCTATGCTGAGATCACCACTGAGATATTTATAAATTGCTATCATGTCCCCTCTCAGGCGTCTCTTCTCCAGGGAGAATAATTCCCCGTACACACGTGCAGATCGTCGGCCGTCTTTTGTCTGTCTGTTGAAAAGTGCGAAAGACTGCACAAGAATTTTGTCGGCCAACAGCAGCCGACTGCAGAAGTGATGTCATGTGATGGTTAACTTTCCCTGTGTTTTTTCTTTTTTGAGCATGCCCAGTCTTGCAAATCTGCTGTCTGTCGGCCGAATTCGGTATTGACTGGCGAACAATCGGCCGCTCTGGTGTCGGCATACAAAAATTTTAATGCTTGCACGACAGATTCTGTTCGGCCGAAAGTGCGCTGTCGGCTGTCGGAAGCATCATACTAACAAGCCTACAATCGGCCGATCGGTCGTCGGCCGAAGCTTTTCGGCCGACAATCTGCACGTGTGTACGGGCCTTTAATCAAGCGATTGCAGACGTTCTTCATAATTAAGGTCCTCCAATCCTCCAATTAGTTTAGTTGCCCTTCTCTGGACTCTCTCCAGCTCCAACACATCCCTCCTGAGGACTGGCGACCAGAACTGGACAGAATACTCCAGATGCGGTCGGACCAGAGTTTTATAAAGTGGAAGGATTATAGTTTTATCTCTGGAATACATCCAATTATTAGGTTCAGGGGGCAATTACTTTTTCACATAGGTCCTGGAAGGTTTGGATGGCCTTATTTCCCATAATAAAAGAAATCTGCATTTAAAAACTGCATTTTGGATTTCCTCGGGTTATCGTTGTATAATATTAACATTTATTTGATGCTCTGAATCATTTAAGTGTGACAAATATGCAAAAAAATCAGGAGGGGGGCAAATACATTTTCACAGCACTGTGCGTCCCTGCACATGGACCACCCCTTCCAATCCATGCACGTATCTCCCCCCGCTCTGCACTCACCTGCAATGAACACAATCTTGCTGTCGTTTTGCCGTTCATACACAGCATCCAGCCGGGGCAGGTCTAGAGGTAGCCCTTGCCAGAAGTGGTGGAGTTGAGCTGGGTTGAGGGATACGAGGTTCCGAGATGTCTGCATTCTCCAGAAGACCTTGTCTGAGAATGAGAAGACAAGACTGTAAGGGGGGGAAAGCAATGTTTTATAGGGTAGAGTTGTGCAAGGAATGGCTTTCAACCCTTACTCTTAAAGAAGAACACTTCCCCTCGAATATTTGCAATTGCATCAAAATGAGTGGAGCAGCGATCAAAGAGTGGAGGGCGGGGCCTGATGGGGGAAAAAAATGGAACATGGCATCATGGAGACAAAATAGTTCATGTGAAAACAATAACAGTGTATGGGTCATAAGTGATACATCTTGTAATCATTCTCCGATCATGGATAGTAGGGAGGCTACAATTCAACTCCACACAAAACTAACATTTAACAGTTGCGTGGTGGTGATGGGAAAATGAGAACCTAATTTGATGTTTTATATTTTCCTCTCCAGGGTTTAGCTGCTATCAGTTCCGTGCCAAAAGTGACCAGACCTCACAAACTAGCAATCTATTAAAATAATCCTGCCCAGAAGAAGTACGGAGGCCGGTGCTGACCTCCTCCAGGTCATACCTCACATGTCATGCTGACCCATGTGTCTTTCCTGATCTGCATGCTTTTCCTAGGCCTATAACTTGAGCCAGAGACAGCCAGGGAACCAGCATTTTTACACTGAAGGTCAGTAAGGTGGCCACCATTTCTCTATTGTTCATGGATCGGCCAGGTTTTGGCTATGGTTTCCCAGACTGACCGAGTGGGCCCAACTCTTGTGTCAGGGGATGGCTGCAGTACAGGTTTGTCCGCCTTATGTGGACCTAGTGCAGTGTTTTTCAACCACTGTGCCGCGGCACACTAGTGTGCCGTGAGATATTGCCTGGTGTGCTGTTGCACAAAAAAGGTTGAAAAACACTGACCTAGTGGACCAACTAGTCCAGGGCCTCCAGTACTTATTCCGCAGAGGTCTTACGGCGCGTCCTCTAGCTTAAGCTCTGGTCGGCTGACCAGACTTTTAACCACTTGCCGACCGCCGCAAGTACATATACTGCGGCGGTCAGCCCCCCCTGGGCAAAGTGACGTACCGGCCAAGTGACCCTGCTCGAGTGACCGGCGGCTCCGATGTCCGCGGGTCACTCGCAATCTCCCGCAGGAGAGGGAGAAAGGCAGCCGGCTGATGTAAACACAACCGTCTGTCAATCTCCCTGGTGTAACTGCAGAGATCATACAATCCTGCTATGTAGGATCGTATATCTCTGTGGTTACATCAAAAGCCACGCCCCTTGAAAGTTAGAAGCACGCCCCTAGGGGTTCTATGTGGATTCCACCAACCAGTGTGCATTGTACAGGAGAACTGCCCTGCCTGGCTCTTCCTCACAGGTTTATCACTTGGTGCCAGCTAGTGCAGAGGAGCCTATGGCAGTTGTGGGCAGTGTAAATCTGAGGTGGTCACTCAACTGGATTCTTTATAAATTTAAATGGACTTGTTGGATTAATACTCACATCGACTTAAAGCCCAACTGCATTTTAGTTAAACCCGTAATGACAAAAGTAAAACACATTTTAAAGCCTGAACCCAGTTTTGCGATGCGTCAGTATAACTCTACATATCTTTGTATCTAATTAGTAAAGGTTCAGTTGGACTTAGAGTACCACATTCAGGAAAATACTGCCTTTGGATAACTCCATGTGGACAATACATGCAATGTGTGTACAAATGTGTTTCTCCACATTTACCTGCAGGCCATGGTGACACGACAGGGGTTGGGGCAGAATTTGGCATGGCCAGGGGTATCAACAATAGAAATATATAAAGGGAATGAGAAAAATTCAGTGCCATCATTACATATATGACCCCCATTAAGACATCAGAATACAATTTTGTTTTCTGTAGTGCTCCTTTAGTTCAGTGCATGAGCCCAATTGGTCAGTGGTTGGACTGCACTGTTGGTTGAGGGTAATCGTAGTCTATACCAGCCTTTCTCCACCCTTTCAACACAGAGGAACCCTTGAAATAATTTTCTGGTTTCAGGGAACCCCTGCTAAAAATTCCTCTATCTACAACTCCTAAAACATTATTGTGATAGTCAGTGGGAAGAATGCCCCTTACACTTGTTGCCATTGGGAAGAATTACCCCTCATACAGTCAGGTCCATAAATATTGGGACATCGACACAATTCTAATCTTTTTGGCTCTATACACCACCACAATGGATTTGAAATGAAACAAACAAGATGTGCTTTAACTGCAGACTTTCAGCTTTAATTTGAGGGTATTTACTTCCAAATCAGGTGAACGGTGTAGGAATTACAACAGTTTGTATATGTGCCTCCCACTTTTTAAGGGACCAAAAATAATGGGACAATTGGCTGCTCAGCTGTTCCATGGCCAGGTGTGTGTTATTCCCTCATTATCCCATTTACAAGGAGCAGATAAAAGGTCCAGAGTTCATGTCAAGTGTGCTATTTGCATTTGGAATCTGTTGCTGTCAACTCTCAATATGAGATCCAAAGAGCTGTCACTATCAGTGAAGCAAGCCATCATTAGGTTGAAAAAACAAAACAAACCCATCAGAGAGATAGCAAAAACATTAGGGGTGGCCAAATCTACTGTATGGAACATCCTTAAAAAGAAAGAACGCACCGATTAGCTCAGCAACACCAAAAGACCCAGAAGACCACGGAAAACAACTGTGGTGGATGACCGAATAATTCTTTACCTGGTGAAGAAAACACTCTTCACAACAGTTGGCCAGATCAAGATCACTCTCCAGGAGGTAGGTGTATGTGTGTCAGGTCAAGAACACTCTCCAGGAGGTAGGTGTATGTGTGTCAGATCAAGAACACTCTCCAGGAGGTAGGTGTATGTGTGTCAGATCAGGAACACTCTCCAGGAGGTAGGTGAATGTGTGTCAGATCAAGAACACTCTCCAGGAGGTAGGTGTATGTGTGTCAAATCAAGAACACTCTCCAGGAGGTAGGTGTATGTGTGTCAGATCAGGAACACTCTCCAGGAGGTAGGTGTATGTGTGTCAGATCAAGAACACTCTCCAGGAGGTAGGTGTATGTGTGTCACATCAAGAACACTCTCCAGGAGGTAGGTGTATGTGTGTCTGATCAGGAACACTCTCCAGGAGGTAGGTGTATGTGTGTCTGATCAAGATCACTCTCCAGGAGGTAGGTGTATGTGTGTCAGATCAAGATCACTCTCCAGGAGGTAGGTGTATGTGTGTCAGATCAAGAACACTCTCCAGGAGGTAGGTGTATGTGTGTCAGATCAAGAACACTCTCCAGGAGGTAGGTGTATGTGTGTCAGATCAAGAACACTCTCCAGGAGGTAGGTGTATGTGTGTCTGATCAGGAACACTCTCCAGGAGGTAGGTGTATGTGTGTCAGATCAGGAACACTCTCCAGGAGGTAGGTGTATGTGTGTCAGATGAAGAACACTCTCCAGGAGGTAGGTGTATGTGTGTCAGATCAGGAACACTCTCCAGGAGGTAGGTGTATGTGTGTCAGATCAAGAACACTCTCCAGGAGGTAGGTGTATGTGTGTCTGATCAGGAACACCCTCCAGGAGGTAGGTGTATGTGTGTCAGATCAGGAACACTCTCCAGGAGGTAGGTGTATGTGTGTCAGATCAAGAACACTCTCCAGGAGGGAGGTGTATGTGTGTCAGATCAGGAACACTCTCCAGGAGGTAGGTGTATGTGTGTCAGATCAAGAACACTCTCCAGGAGGTAGGTGTATATGTGTCAGATCAGGAACACTCTCCAGGAGGTAGGTGTATGTGTGTCAAAGTCAACAATCAAGAGAAGACTTCACCAGAGTGATTACAGAGGGTTCACCACAAGATGTAAACCATTGGTGAGCCTCAAAAACAGGAAGGCCAGATTAGAGTTTGCCAAACAACATCTAAAAAAGCCTTCACAGTTCTGGAACAACATCCTATGGACAGATGAGACCAAGATCAACTTGTAGCAGAGTGATGCGAAGAGAAGAGTATGGAGAAGGAAAGGAACTGCTCATGATCCAAAGCATTCCATCTCATCAGTGAAGCATGGTGGTGGTATTGTCATGGCGTGGGCATGTATGGCTGCCAATGGAACTGGTTCTCTTGTATTTATTGATGATGTGACTGCTGACAGAAGCAGCAGGATGAATTCTGAAGTGTTTCGGGGAATATTATCGGCTCATATTCAGCCAAATGCTTCAGTACTCATTGGACGGCGCTTCACAGTGCAGATGGACAATGACCCGAAGCATACTGCGAAAGCAACCAAAGAGTTTTTTAAGGGAAAGAAATGGAATGTTATGCAATGGCCAAGTCAATCACCTGACCTGAATCTGATTGAGCATGCATTTCACTTGCCGAAGACAAAACTGAAGGGAAAATGCCCCAAGAACAAGCAGGAACTGAAGACAGTTGCAGTAGAGGCCTGGCAGAGCATCACCAGGGATGAAACCCAGCGTCTGGTGATGTCTATGCCTTCCAGACTTCAGGTTGTAATTCACTGCAAAGGATTTGCAACCAAGTATTAAAAAGTGAAAGTTTGATTTATGATTGTTAATCTGTCCCATTACTTTTGGTCCCTTAAAAAGTGGGAGGTGCATATACAAACTGTTGTAATTCCTACACCGTTCACCTGATTTGGATGTAAATACCCTCAAATAAAAGATGAAAGTCTGCAGGTAAAGCACATCTTCTTTGTTTCATTTAAAATCCATTGTGGTGGTGTATAGAGCCAAAAAGATTAGAATTGTGTCCATGTCCCAATATTTATGGACCTGACTGTACATAGCTAAAAATTTCAATGGTGTCCGTGGGAACTTATCTGAGAGGCAGAAATTGCTAATTGCAGGAATCCATAGCAACCTCTGGAGGAACCTTAGGGATCCATGGAAACCTGGCTGAGAAACCCTGGTCTATACTAAGAAAGACCTTAATTGCCTCATAAACCACCCGCCAGACTCTGAGGAAGGAAGAGAAGTACGTTGGACATTTTCATACATTGGGTCAGCACTGGAAAATCATGAGAAGACTTTGTCTTTAGTTGGTTCCCAGTACTGGAAGCATTATTGGTACTACTTGGCCTAGCAGATCTTGTTATTATTTATTTCAATACCCACTATATGATCTAGCCTTAAGAGATGTGTTTTTGGGTTTACAAAGTGTCCGGCAACTAGCCAGTTGTCTTCTTTTAGTGCTTGTAGTAGCAAACACAGGAATCTTACTGATAGGTGGGCCCTCGTGGGGGAATTGCATGCTGGGTAGGTCTCGGGGGTGGCGGAGGTGGTCTTGGAGCTGAGTCTCTTCTACCTAGTGGAGAATACAGTAGAGAATACATTTATGTTGGTGTTACATTGGTGGTGTCTAAGTGATGGATTCATTGAAAATGGTGTACTTACCATATAAGGCCTGGATCCCCTCAATATCATCAGCTGAGAGCCTGTAATAGCGATGGTCTCCCAGCGTCCCCTGGTAGTATGGTTTCATGATAGACGTCTCTGAAGAGGAGTGAGAGAGCCCCAGAGCATGTCCGAACTCGTGTACCGCCACTGCAAAAACGTCTGTCCCCTGGTCCGCTGTGAGAAGAAGAATGTTATTCTGTCTGTATCCATAGGATCCACGCCTTCTACACTGCAGGGTCCATACATCAGGCAAGAGGATTTATCATCACTCAATTCTCCGCTCAGATCTAATACCACGTATCTCTATGTGAGAAGAAGAACATGGTGTGGTGTCTGTATCTATGGTATAGTCACCTTCTATGGAATCATGTATGGACCTTCACAATAGGAGATGTCATCACTCAATTCTCCTCTCAGATCTAATAAAATATCCCTGTGTGAGAAGATGAACATGGTGTCTGTCTATGGGGTGGTCATCTACTATGGACTGATGTATGGACCTGCACAATAGGAGATATCATCATTCAACCCTCCCCTCCGATCTAATACTACTTATCACTCTGTGAGAAGATGAATATGGTATTATGTCTGTATCTATGGAATGGTCATCTATGGACTCATGTATGGACCTTCACAATAGAAGTCATCACTCAATCCCACTCTCAGATCTAATACCACGTATCTCTATGTGAGAAGATGGACATGGTATTATGTCTGTATCTATGGGATGGTCACCTTCTATGGAATCATGTATGGACTCGCACAATAGGAGATGTCATCACTCAATTCTCCTCTTATCCCTCTGTGAGAAGATGAACATGGTGTCTGTCTATGGGGTGGTCATCTACTATGGACTGATGTATGGACCTGCACAATAGGAGATATCATCATTCAACCCTCCTCTCAGATCTAATACTACTTATCCCTCTGTGAGAAGATGAACATGGTATTATGCAGGGCTTTTTTTCTCAGAGAATAGGTGCAGGAACTCCTCCCTTCTGAGTCCCCCTTAACTCCACCCCCTACCCACCTCCGAGCTCCATTCCTTGGTTCCATCCCTTACCCACCTCCGAGCTCCGTTCCTTGGTTCCATCCCTTACCCACTTCCCAGTACCACCCTTTTTAGAGAATATAGAACCAAGTATCATTTTGTGGTGCTAAGTAATTTGTATGGAATTTGTTCATGATAACAAGAAAGGCAGTAAAATAAATCTAGCAACAATGGACACCCCAGTGACAATAGTTCCAGCCCAGCAACAATAGACTCCCAATAGCCAGCATCAATAGACCCTTCAGCAGCCAGCAACATCAGACCCCTCCCTCAATAGTAGATCCCTCTCTGCAACGATTGACCCCCTGCAACATAAGACCCACCACCAGCAACAATAGATCACCCACCAATAACAATACACCCCCCCCGAGCAACAATCGAACCCCCTGCAAAAACAGATCCACTCCAGCAACAATAGATTCCTCAACAGCCAGCAACAAGTACCGCTCCCTCAACAGTAAATCCCTCCAAGCAACAACTGACCCCCCAGCAACAAAAGAGACCCACACGAGCAACAGAAGACCTTCCCAGAAACAATAGACCTCCTTCCTCCGCAAAAATAGATAGCCTCCAGCAACAATAGACTCCCCAGCAGCCAGCATCAATAGACCCTCCAGCACACCCCAGCACCCCTTGCCATTACATACATTCCATTCAGGAGGTGCCGGAACTGCATTCCCCCGCGTTCCCGCTGAAAAAAAGCCCTGGTATTATGTCTGTATCTATGGGATGGTCACCTTCTATGGACTAATGTATGGACCTGCACAGAAGAAGATGTCATCACTTAATCCTCCTGTATCCAATACCACTTATTCCTTAGTGAGAAGATGAACATGATATCTGTCTATGGGATGGTCACCTTCTATGGACTAATGTATGGACCTGCACAATAGAAGTCATCACTCAATCCTCCTCTCAGTTCTGAATGATTGAGTGATGACTTCCTTTAGTGAGAAGATGAAGGAGGTATTATAGACTGATGTATAACCTGCACAGTAGGAGATGTCATCACTCAGTCCTCCTCTCCGATGTAATACCATTTATCCCTCTGTGAGAAGATGAACATGGTGTTTGTCTATGGGATGGTCATCTTCTGTGGACTAATGTATGGACTTGCACATTAGATGTCATCACTCATCAATACTGCTTAAAGAGTATTTGTAAAGGCCAGGTACTGGTGTTTGATGAAAAGTCCTGGCTCACAACCAGTGTCCCAATTCATACCAAAGGTGTTCAGTAGGCAGGGCTGCCATCAGGGGAGGACAGCCCATACACATGTAGGGGGCCCGGGCATCCTGAAGGGCCCAGCCACCCAGCAGGGTCAGGAGATGGCAGAGGTGTGAGGCCCTGGAGAATGTTGGTGGTCAAGCCTGGGGGGCCCAGGCCTAAAGCATTTTCTGATGGCTGCCCTGTCAGTAGGGATGAGGTCTGGGCAGGATACTCGAGTTCCTCCACACCAAACTGGTCACACCATGAGAAGATTTTTTGAGGGTGTGACGGTACTAGCCGTCACTGAGACTGAAAAAAACTATGTGACAGATAAATTGATGATTTGGACTGCTTAAGTTGATCAGACTTGTAACAGATGCATGTCATCAGCCCAAACACCTGTCTTCCATGGATTGTAAATCATGTTGATTTGATCATCTATTGTTTACTGTGGGTTCTCAGTATTTACACTATAATATGTGTATTTGTATCTGTTTTACGTTTGGTGCCGGCAGTCTGGGCTTCCAGGCTGACTTAAGTACGCTGAGCTAATTAGCATGTAAATGATAACCTTGTCTAGATGGGATTAGCCATGAGTCAGCTGTACCTCGTTATCTATTCATTATGTGATGCTTATGTAAATATTCAGGCCATTGTTCGTGTGGTGACTGTCATGCTTCTCAAGTGTATAAAAGTCTACTGCTTGTTTTAATAAAGGGGTTAGTTGTTTCCAGACACATACAAGCTAAGTTCAGGCTAGTTCTTGTATGGGGGGCGGCTGGAATATCTCTATATGTCCAGACTGGAGGAAGCCGTATACTGACGGAAGACCACAAGCACGGTGTGGGTCGACGGTTCCGTTACATTGGTGGCAAGCGGTGGGATGCTTCCTGCAGTCTGGAACATCCAAACCTCCACCGGGATCCAAGGTCCAGGGAGCAGAAGAGGAGAGGTACAGATATCAGCCGCCATGGAAGAGGAATTTGGAAGGAGGTTGCGAGAGATGCGGATACAGCACAGGGGACAAGTTTCAGAGAAGGTCCTGCTGGGATGGCACAATTCAATCCGATTGGAACTCTGGGAGGAAGCACTAGCTCGTGAGCAGCGACACCAGGGAAAAATCCTCCCCTCCTTCCAGGAAAGGTACTGGTCGCAGTACGAAGTGCGAATGGTGTTTTTGGGGAGACAACCGCATAAGGAATGGAAAGCTGAGTTAAGCAGGCTGGTCCAGGAGGAGATGCGGTTGGATGAGAGCTATAGAGCCCTCCGCTGGTACGTAACCCAAGTGTGCCCATGGACAGCAGACGGCAGCCCAACGGAAGGCTTTTGCTACGGCGGCCTGGGGCTGTTATTAGAGAGGCTGTCTGAGGACCCCGACTTTGGGAGCGATTTGGAGTGGCGTTTAGAGGAAATCTTGGAATACAGAGAACAGATGCTGAATGTCTTGGACGTGCACTGGGCACTGGAAGATTTGGAATTTCTGGCCAATCAGGAATGGGAGCTGGAAATCACCTACAGACGGCTGCTGGACTCTGCTCAGTACCAGGCCTGGGCTCCCCTTGCCTGGGAATATCCAGAAGTACCAGCTGACAGTCCAGAAATCCTGACTGAAGAGTCGGCAATGTGGTACAGTAATAGTGTGCTTTGCACACCTGCACCCACGGTTTTGGATGCAGAGGTCTTATGGCGGATGCAGCAAGTGCTGACTCACCTTGACGAACCTGTTTCTGCACAGGACGAGCTTGGATGGAGGAATGCATCTGATCAGCCGCTGGATAAAGGTATGGGAGAAGAGGAAGCCATCTTCATTCCCAAACCACGGATTACAAATTTAATGGACTTTCCATCGGAAGAGGATTTGGATTATAAAGCACCTACAAAAGTGTTGGCACTGGGCCCAAGTGCCACCAGTCTGTGTCCTGAACTTTCAGCAATTCCAGAAACTGGAGATTTATTAGACTTTTCTGCTGAGGAGGAACCTCCCAGTGAGCCTGCAGCGGAAGAGCGGGCATCCGGGCACAGCGTGGCTGACCTCTGCCTGCAACAATTGGTGACCCAGCAAGATGTGTGCAAGGCCACTGACTTTTCAGTTTATGTTCCTGCAGAAAAGCTGGCATCAGGGCCTAGCACTACTGAGCCCTGCCCAACACCAACAGCAGCTTCAGCCTCCCAGAGAGAAGAGGCAGCTGACCTGTCTGCTACACCACTGACAGGGACACGGGATTTCAGGCCAGCAGCATCTGTGGAGTTACAAGAAACTTCTACAGCAGAAGCGCTGACAACTGGACAGAGGGTCCCAGACTTCTGCCCCACACCTGCAGCAGTCCCGGAGACCCAGGGTGAGAAGGTGGTGCTCAGTCCCCAGCAGCAGATCAGGATCCAGGGGGAGAAGAGACAAGAGGTTGCCGGAGCAGATTACGTGGAGTCCCCAGCAGAAGTGCTGGCAACAGAGCAGAGTGCTGCTGGCCTCTGCCCTCAACTCACAAGGGATGGATTTCCTGAGCAGGTGGATGAGACTACAATCCCCACCTGTATACCCCAGGGATGCTGGGCAGTCGGCCCAGATCCCCAACAGCATGAGGGAGTGAGCCCCGCCACCCTGTCTTCTCTCCAGCGGCTGAAAGGACTCCAGGGAGAAGGGCCAGTCCACGCTTCTTCCCTACAGCGGGTATGTTCTACGAGAGAGGCAGAGGTTGGTTGGGTGAGTAATGCTCCTTTTGGGACAATTTGCTTGGGGTACTGTGTGGGTATAGACATTGGGGGGCTGGAACTACAGACTACCTTCAAAGTCAACCCATTTGGGGTTACCTCCTGTGTTAGTCTCCTTCTGGAAGCAGAGAGATGTGACGGTAGTCACTTTGGTTGGGGGGTCCTTGGAACACAGCTTACCTTAGAGAGGTTGGGAAATACCTCTCTCAACCCCCTAGGCACTTCTTATGTCTAAATCACCCTGTGTCTTTTAGGGACACAGGGTGACCAAGAAGCCCAGTCTGGCCTGCCCAAACCAGACTTCCACAGACTGATCGGCTATGAGAGCTCCATGCGCCCTGCCGGGACAAACTTACAAGCTATGTGGAACTTTGTCAAGGAAGTTGCCATGATGGATTGACTCTTTGGGACTTGTTACCCGACGAACTCAGGCACAGACCAGTTGGGGGTCTGGTACCTGGTTCATCTACCTTTGGAGGGAAGATATGTGACGGTACTCGCCGTCACTGAGACTGAAAAAACTATGTGACAGATAAATTGATGATTTGGACTGCTTAAGTTGATCAGACTTGTAACAGATGCATGTCATCAGCCCAAACACCTGTCTTCCATGGATTGTAAATCATGTTGATTTGATCATCTATTGGTTACTGTGGGTTCTCAGTATTTACACTATAATATGTGTATTTGTATCTGTTTTACGTTTGGTGCCGGCAGTCTGGGCTTCCAGGCTGACTTAAGTACGCTGAGCTAATTAGCATGTAAATGATAACCTTGTCTAGATGGGATTAGCCATGAGTCAGCTCTACCTCGTTATCTATTCATTGTGTGATGCTTATGTAAATATTCAGGCCATTGTTCATGTAGTGACTGTCATGCTTTTCAAGTGTATAAAAGTCTACTGCTTGTTTTAATAAAGGGGTTAGTTGTTTCCAGACACATACAAGCTAAGTTCAGGCTAGTTCTTGTATGGGGGGCGGCTGGAATATCTCTATATGTCCAGACTGGAGGAAGCCGTATACTGACGGAAGACCACAAGCACGGTGTGGGTCGACGGTTCCGTTACAGAGGGTGTCTGTGGGAATTTGTGCCCATTTGTGAGGTCAGGTACTGAGATTGAATGATAAGATCTGGCCCTCGTGTTGGACCCCACATTGGGCACCAAAAAAAAAAATCTGCCTCACCATCAGCGTTCCAATTTAACCCAAAGGTGTTCAGTAGGGTTGAGGTCGGGGCTCTGTGCAGGGTTGAGGTCGGGGCTCTGTGCAGGACACTAAAGTTCCTGTGCACCAATTGTGGCTTTGAGTTGGTGGAGTTGGCTTTGTACACGGGGGGGGGGGGGGGGGGGGGGGGGCAGTCATGCTGGAACAGAAAAGGGTCTTCACCAAACTGTTACCACAAGGTTGGAAGAGCACAATTGTCTACAACGTCTTTGTATGATGGAGGATTACCAGAACCCTTCACTTGAGAGACCTGAACATCATTTAAAGTAAGTTTCACACACTTTTAACAGATGGGTGTAATGGCGTCCCCAATCATGTGGCCTATTAGTGTACATCTGTCTATGGTCAGGACAGCATAGCATGCTCTCGTATTTGGGCGCTCGGAGAGTCAGGGACGCTCTATGCTGAGAGGGCCTTGATGTGACAATTTGACTTCTCGTGAATTTTACACCAAAAACTTGACCCAGTGTTTTCAGGAAATGCCTGATAACGTAACTGGAGGGAGTTTTGGAGATTTCGGGTATTTTTTATAGATAAAAATAATAGATGTTTTCATGATTTATTTTGTGTTGCGGTTTTGTAGTTCCTAGATGTGGTTTCTATTTCAAACATTTTCTCGGACTTTACATGACTGGCACAGAAGTGTTCACATCAGGAAAGAGTGTTGTTACATTACTTCCTTGTCAGTCAAGTCTAAGAGGTGTGAGGGATGATTTAAAGGGGCAGAAAGCACTATTGTGGGGGGGGGGGGGATGATAAGGAGCAGAGAGAACTGCTGTGGAGAGGGGGGGGTGTAGGGGGCAGAGGACACCATTGTGGGGGACAGTGCTGTGTGTATGTTAGGCGTTGGGTGGGGGGTGGGGGGGTTCAGAGCGCTACTGTAAAGGGGCAGAGGACACTGATGTAAGAACAGGGTTGTGATATAAAAGGGCGGGCCAGGGACAGTCATGCTGGGGAGGAAAGGGCTAGATGATGCAGGATGTCCTCCAGCCAGGAAATGAGGTGGGGCTCTATCTGGCTTGCTGCAGCTTCTAATGCACATTGTGCAGAGCGCTGCAAGAATTTACAATGTCAGCCCAGAATTACAGGTAGAAATCGCTTTGGCTGCCCTGGAGGGTGAGGCCCGAAAGAATGTGTTTCTACAATCAGAAGCCACACGCAGCACCTTGCAAGAGATTGTGCGATTTCTGGAAGAAATATACGGTGAAACAGCTAGTGCGGGCCACCTCCGGGCGAAATTCTTCTACCGGGTTCAGCAAGAAAATGAAGGGGTCTCACAATATGCGATGGCTCTACAAGAAGTATTGGCTGAGGTACAGAAAAAGGAGGCAGACGGAGTATCTGGCATGGGATCTGCCGACCGAATATTGCGGGAACAGTTTATTCTGGGACTCTTCAGCTCTCCCCTGAGACAGGTTCTGCGGGAGCGAGTCAGGGTGGACCCTACTCTGAACTTTCGGCAAATATTGGCGGAGGCTGTGGCACGCAGTAAAGAAGAAAGTTATGCCTCCGGAGTGATACGGACCCAGACCGCCACACCCTTTGGGGTTGTGGGGAAGGAAGAGGTCCTAGTTAAAGTGGTACAAGACCTGCAAAGCTCCCTGAGTGCTATGCACGAAAAATTGACACAAATGGAAAGGCGAATGGAGTCGAGCTATTCCCCTGGGGCTGCCTATCCGGCCCAACAACCGCCCTATCAGATTGCCCCACTGGTTCCTACACCACAGCATCCTTACCCGAGTTCACCGTCACACCAACTTCCTCAATATCTTCCAACAAGGCCAGCCAGGGCGCCTCCCGCGCGCAGGCGGAGAGACTATCGTCCAGTGACACAGTGCTGGCGGTGCGGAGAAGGAGGACACTTCGCCAGAGAGTGTCAGAGTGATCTATCTAGACGCTCAGAGCCGGCGTTAAACTACCGGCCCCCGCAGTAGTGGGGCGTACTGCGGGGAAGGTGGAGAGTCAAGATACCCAACACAGCTCTGAACACCTGGTCGCAGGGTGCCCCGTCATACAAGCTGAATTTGAAGGAATTTCAGTCAACTGCTTAGTAGATACCGGATCACAGGTGACGACCATGCCTGAGTCATACTTCAATCGTTACTTCCAAGCACTGGCTAAGCCAGAACGAGAGACATTGGTCCGAGTTACAGCTGCGAACCATCAGCAAATTCCAGTCACGGGAGTCGTGTGGATGAACGTACGGCTGTGTGGACAGGAAGTGGGAAGAAAAGGCATTCTGCTGGTCCCCGAGACGTTCAAGGAGGATGTACCGGTGATAATGGGCATGAATATTCTACGAGAATTGGATCAGATCATGTTCACTAAACGGGGACCTGGCTATTGGAACCAAGCCACCCCACACTAACCCACGCAAAAAGCTTTCCAACGGTTGATCCGGTTCTGTGGGACACAGAAGAGTGTCCCAGTACACCAGTCCGTGGGAACTATCCGAGTGCCGGGAAAGGCGACCCTCAGTCTTCCTCCGGGTCGGGAGACTATACTGACCCTGCCTGTGGGAACCTTCCGCAACCTTGAAGGTATGGAGGTGATCATCGAACCAGGGGGTCTAGGAGAACTAGGTCAGGATGCCCTAGTGGCCCGGACACTGGCAGTGGTCCAGAATGGACGAGTACCCATAAGAGCTGTGAATGTGGGACATCTGGAAGTCGCTTTGGCACCTGGAGTAGAACTGGCCCGTGTGTACTTACATCGGGGAGAAGTGCTAAGTCGGGAAGAAGTGACTTTAGCTCCAACAGGCAATGCTGCATGGACACTGGCAGTTACTGCCCGACCCGAAGAGGCTCCGACCCCAGAATGGAATGGGAGAACCATTGTGGACCAAATGGAGATAAATGTGAAGAATCTCGGTCCAGACCGTTTGCGGGCGGTTGAAGCCATGCTGTGGGAGAATCAGGCTGCGTTTGCCCGCCATGCCGATGACTTTGGCTGCACAGATGCTATCACACATGAGATACCGACCGGGGACGCTGCCCCAATCCGGGAGAGATATCGACAGATCCCGCCCAAGTTGTACCAGGAAGTGAAGACATTGTTGAAACAGATGATAGATTCAGGAGTGGTACGAGGTAGTCAAAGTCCTTGGGCAGCCCCAGTGGTGCTTGTCAAAAAGAAGGACGGCACTATTCGATTTTGTGTGGATTATCGGCGGTTGAATGCATGCACCACACGAGACTCATACCCTCTGCCACGCATCGAGGAGTCCCTGACAGCCCTAGGGCGGGCTAAATACTTCTCCACCCTGGATCTAGCAAGCGGGTACTGGCAAGTACCGGTGGCCGAGAAGGACCGGGCCAAGACTGCATTCATACTCCCCATGGGACTATTCGAATTTAACAGAATGCCATTCGGGCTATCCAATGCCCTGAGCACCTTCCAGCGGCTGATGGAGAAGTGTCTGGGAGACCTGAATTTTGAAGCAACCTTGATATACTTGGATGATATCATTGTATACTCCGCTACTTTTCAAGAACACCTAGACCGACTAGGACAAGTACTCAAGCGGTTGCGATCCCATGGCCTGAAGATAAAGCCAAAGAAGTGTCATCTCTTCAAGAGGAAGATAGAGTACCTAGGCCATACGGTGTCCCAAGATGGGGTGCTGCCATCTCAAGACAAAATGGCTGCCATACAACAATGGCCAGCGCCCAGAACACTGCGGGAGTTGAAGGCTTTCCTCGGTCTGACCGGATATTACCGGCGATTCATCAAAGACTACGCAAAGATAGCGGGCCCTCTGAATGAGCTGCAGAGAGGAACAGCTGGGAGGCCCAAGGGTCAAAGTGTCCCCTGGGGACAGAAGCAGGAAGAGGCATTCCAGGCCCTGAAAGAAAACCTGACATCGGCCCCCATCTTGGCTTATGCTGACTTTGACAAACCATTCCTCTTATCGACTGATGGCAGCCTCTATGGACTTGGGGCGGTACTGTCACAGGTACAAGAAGGACGTGAAAGAGTTATCGCTTATGCCAGTCGGTCGTTGCGGGATACAGAGCGAAACCCTCATAACTATAGTTCCTTCCGGCTGGAGCTCCTTGCCCTGGTGTGGGCCATGACAGAAAAATTTGCGGGCTACCTGACAGGGGCTAAGATCTTTGTACAGACCGATAACAACCCCCTGGCCCATCTGGATACTGCCAAGCTGGGAGCCCTGGAGCAGCGTTGGGCAGCTCGCCTTGCCAAGTATGACTTCTCAATCCGCTACCGCTCTGCTACAGAGAACACTAATGCCGATGGTCTGCCGAGGGTTACTTTTGAGACTCCAGTAGGGGATCTGGATGAACAAAAAGAAGAGGATGAAACTCCAGACTTCCGCAGGTTCACACCTCCAGCAGTTGCAGCACAGACAAGTGGGGAGGCCCGAGTGCTACCCAAGGCATTAGGAAGAACCAATGAAGAATGGGGCCGAATACAGGATGAAGATGTCGGACTGCGGCAGATGAAAGGTTGGGTGTCCCAGCAAAGAAAACCTGACAGAGATGAAAGGACTGAGCTTGATGCCGAGATGAAGTCCATTCTACACCAATGGGATAGACTGGAAATTCATGGAGCTGTTTTGTACCGCAAGTGGCAGCAGCCTGCTGATATAGAGGCAAGGTGGCAGGTAGTAATACCCAGAAGCATGGCACGAGAAGTAGCCAAACAGGCTCATGAATTTGGAGCTCACTTCGGGCCAGTTAAAACCTTCCAGTGGCTGCAACGCTATGTATATTGTCCACGACTGGAGGCCACGGTTGAGGAAGTCTGCCGGCAGTGTCGAATGTGTGAACCCACCAAAAGCACCGAACAGAGGGCACCCATGCAGCCCATACAGACCAAAGAACCGCTGGAAGTATTGATGATAGATTATCTTCTCGTGGGACAATCCGCCAGAGGTCCACAATACTGCCTGGTCATGATTGACCACTTCTCTAAATTTGCAGTGGTCACCCCAACTCGAGACCAGACGGCTGAGTCTGCAGCTCGGGCCATCTGTCAAGATTTCATCCGAGTCTACGGGTGTCCGAAGCGGATCCATTCAGATCAAGGAGCGTGCTTTCAAGGGAAAGTGATGGAGGAGCTACATCGACTGTATGGCATTGAAAAATCCAGGACAACTTCATATCATCCCCAAGGGAATGGGGCCTGTGAGCTCTTCAACCGGACCCTGCTTCAGATGTTGAGGACATTAGAGGAAGACAAAAGGATGCACTGGCCAGACTACCTCCATGAATTAGTCTGGGCTTACAATAATCGGGTTCACAACACAACCGGGTATACTCCGTACATGCTATTGTTCGGCAGAGCTGGCCGGGAAATTGTTAAACTGAATTTAGAACAACCACAGGACTTAATAGAACGATCGACCACCTCATGGGTGAAAGAACACCGTCAGCGGCTCCAGACCATCCGCCGGTTAGTAGGCCAGCGTTTGCAAGAGAGAACTCATACTGACCGTCCTCCCCTCCAGGAGGTTCCGCTGCAACCTGGAGACCGGGTATTGGTGCGGGAGAAACGTCCCAAAGGCAAGTTGAGTGAGCGTTGGGAGGTACAACCTTACAAAGTGATCAGGAGAGTGTACCCCAATGGCCCGGTCTACAAAGTACGGGTGGAAAATGAGGAGTTTGCCTCAAGGATCCTACATAGGAATATGTTACGGCCATGTCGGTCTGAAGATCCCAAACCTGCTGAAGAGACAACACTTCCTGTCCCGTCCTCAGAACTCATTATCTCCAATGAAAACAATGATGAAGACTGGTGGATTGTTCCTGACACTACGGAAGGTCCCCAGGCCACAGGGGATGAAGCTTATGCTACAGAACCACCACCGGCTCGCAATGAGGAGGAACCCAGGTTGGCAGCTCCCAATGAGGAAAGTCAGTCCCTCACAGATAGTCAAGACCTCCGGAGATCCAATAGGTCTACTGCAGGGGTTCCACCAAACAGGTACAATGCTGATCAGTTCGTTTGGTCCACCTGTATGTGTTGTGGACAATGTTGTGCTGCTGTTAGAGATTGTAATAATCACTTTCTTCCCCATGGACTATATAGGATGGCCGAGGACGACCATCGTTAAGTGGGGAGGCATGTAGGGGGTCAGCCCCTTGAATGACTAACTTCAGTACACTGTAGTTCTATTGAGAAATTCCCACAGACTGTCATGCATCTTCCAGCCACAAGAGGTCACTGTTGTTGCTTTAGGTGAAGGGAGGAAGCAGGAAGTTCCAGGAAGTGTGTGGTGTTCGGCTCTCTATGGCTGTGCTGAGCTGAGGAAAGGTACTGCATGCTGTGGCCTTGAGAGGGATATAGACTGTATAATCCTGGGACAGAACAACAGGATCTTGCCAGAGGAGACAGAACTGAACTGTGATACAACGGACAGTAGCTGAGAACCAGAGGAAGAGAGGAGAGAACATCCCAGAGCACCTCAAGCAAATTACAGCGCAAGGGGCCAGACTGCAGTGACCTCCAAGTGACAGAACAAGATAAACTACTTGCAAAGAAACCCAGACCAGTGCATAAGAGACTGCAGCTACAGACAGCAAGGGACAGATCCAGAGACCTGACTGCATCCACCATCACAGAGACTGAGATAAAGCAGCTGTACCTACAGAACTGTGAGTTGCACCGGTGCTAACCTGTGGTAGGGCATAGAACAGGTTTCTGTAGACAGAGCGTTGCAGCAACGTGTCCCGGTTAGCGGGAATCAGATAGGATCATATAACAGAGTAGCCTGTATCTCTGTGTGTGCATTGGCGGGAACGCCATTTTATGTATCACGTTGCAGTTAACTTTGCTGTAAACCTATGTAATCTGTTTTTACTGTTAACATCATTCTCCGGCCATTATACTCTGTTGGTTAATAAAGCCGGTATCTGCTTCAGCCTCTCTGTCTGCTGTACCGTACTTGAATTCTGCATTGCGGTCCCCTACTCCTCTGACCGCTACACAGTGAAATCAGAGGAAGCTGTTTTAGAACAGGAGAAGAACCGGTACACCTGGTGCAAAACTGGAGGGGAGGCGAGAGGGGGGATTCAGTGATGGAACGTTTGTAATGGATCTTTCAGTACTTACTGTTGTAAGTCCATTGTTCGTCGGCGTCCATGTGAGTTTCTCCAGCGATTGGCCCTACGCCAGGAAAGAAGGCATGACCGAGTGTTCCACCTGGACCGTCAAATGGATAGCCATCTCCATGGGATCCTCCCACAAAGCCCACTCGAACATTGGCCTCGCCCTTTGTCTCTGAGAAGGTGAGCTGTGTCTCCCGACTCCAGGCCTCCAGGGCGCTCCTCATCAATGTGTTTATGGTTTCATGCGGCAGAGATATGGGGAAACTCTCCACCCTAGAAGAAAGATGGGGGACTGCTCACCATAAGATCATATGAGAATCCACATCTACTCAATAAAGATCAGGAGGAACACACAGATCAATGGAGACCTGAAAAGGTGGAGGCCAATGTCCCCATCTTATCAGAATCACACTGTGGTCACATTACATTCCACCCAGATGTCCTCCATCACCCCATACCCCCCTCCTTGTGGACACTTTATATTCCACCAAGATGTCCTCCATGACTCCATACCTCCCTCATAGTGGACACATTATATTCCACTCAGATGTCCTCCAAGACTTTTTCACCTCCCTCATACTGAACACATTATATTCTACCCAGATGTCCTCCATGACTCCATACCTCCCACCTTGTGGATACAATAAATTTCACCAAGATGTGCTCCCTGACTTCTTACCTTGCTCCATGTGGACACATTACATTCCACCCAGATGTCCTCCATGACCCTATACCTCCCTCCTTGTGGACAGATTATGTTCCCCCAAGATGTCTCTGACTCCATACCTTTACTCTTGTGCACACATTACATTATACCCAGATGTTCTCCATCATTCCATACCTCCCACCTGTGGGTCACAATATATTCTACCCAGATGACCTTCATGACTCCATACCTCCCTCCTTGTGGGCACATTATATTCCATCGAGATGTCCTCCCTGACACCATACCTCCCTCCTTGTGGGCAGATTATATTCCATCGAGATGTCCTCCCTGACACCATACCTCCCTCCTTGTGGGCAGATTATATTCCACCCAAATGTCCTCTATGACTCCATACCTCCCTCCTTGTGGGCAGATTATATTCCACCGAGATGTCCTCCCAGACTCCATACCTCCCTCCTTGTGGACACATTACATTCCACCGAGATGTCCTCCATGACTCCATACCTCCCACCTTGTAGACACATATTCCACCCAGATGTCCCTCATGACTCCATGCCTCCCTCCTTGTGGACACATTATATTCCACCGAGATGTCCTCCCTGACACCATACCTCCCTCCTTGTGGGCAGATTATATTCCACCCAAATGTCCTCCCTGACTCCATACCTCCCTCCTTGTGGACACATTATATTCCACCAGGATGTCCTCATTATTCCATACCCCCCACCTGTTGGACACAATATATTCCACCCAGATGACCTCCATGACTCCATACCTCTCTCCTTGTTGACACATTACATTCCACCAAGATGTCCTCCATGACTCCATACCTCCCTCGTTGTGGACACAATATATTCCACTGAGATGTCCTTCCTGACTCCATACCTCCCTCCTTATGGACACATTATATTCCACCCAGATGTCCTAAATGACTCCATACCTCCCACCTTGTGGACACATTATCTTCCATTGAGATATCCTCCTTCACTCCATACCTCCCACCTTGTGGGCACATTATATTCCACCCAGATGTGGTCAATCTTTCCATACCTCCCACCTGTTGGTCACAATTTATTTCACCCAGATGACCTTCATGTCTAAATACCTCCCACCTTGTAGACACATTATATTCCACCCACATGTCCCCCATGACCCCATACCTCCCTTCTTGTAGACACATTATATTCCACCCAGATGTCCTCAATCATTCCATACCTCCCACCTTGTGGACAGATTATATTCCACCGAGATGTCCTCCATCATTCCATACCTCCCACCTGTTGGTCACAATATATTCCAACCAGATGACCTCCATGACTACATACTTCCCTTGTTGCAGACACATTATATTCCACCCAGATGTCCCCCATGACTCTGTACCTCCCACCTTGTAGACACATTACATACCACCCATCTAAATGAACATTTCATTCCCCTGGTTATCCCCCAAGCCTCCGTACTTCCAGGTCAGTTGCTTCTTCTGCCATACTGTCCCACTCAAAGCGTAGCGTTTCCTGCGGATCCTCTGAGGCCCTGATGATAGGGCGAGATCAGGGAGAGAACAGCGAGGCCTCTTCATCATCTCCACCGTGCGATCGTCTAGGAGAGATCATTACATTTCTATATCTGGGATTACTGGCAGATAAATATTTTACCCATGTAGTCAGCTGAACATTGAAATAGCAGGGGGTACATAGGAGAAGGAGCCTACATCAGGGGCATCTAGGAGAAGGAGCCTACATCAGGGGCATCTAGGAAAGGGAGCCTACATCAGGGGTACATACATACAGTAGAATAAGGTGACATATATTAGGGGCACATAGGATAAGGTGACCTATACTATAGGTCCTTGGAATAATGTGACTTATATCAGGGGGTATATAAGGTGACCTCCAGTAGGGGTACATAGGATAAGGTGACCTCCAGTAGGGGTACATAGGATAAGGTGACTTATATCAGGGGGTATATAAGGTGACCTCCAGTAGGGGTACATAGGATAAGGTGACTTATATCAGGGGGTATATAAGGTGACCTCCAGTAGGGGTACATAGGATAAGGTGACTTATATTAGGGGGTATATAAGGTGACCTCCAGTAGGGGTACATAGGATAAGGTGACTTATATTAGGGGGTATATGGGATATTGTAACTGACATTATAGGTACTTAGGATTGGGTCACCTATATTAGGGGTGTAAAGGATAAATTGACCTTTTTTTAGGGGTACTTAAGATCAGATGACCTATATAAGAGGACATTTAGGATAAGGTGATCTATATTAGGCGTACTTAGTAAGGTGACCTATAGTGGGGGGATACTTAGGATAAGGTGACCCCCATCCCCATGTTTGCAGCGTATGAAGTGAGTCTACCCCAGGGAAGGTGAGAGTTTTTACCCAGTTCTCCTGTCATCTCCAGGCCAGCAAACCTCTGCATGATCTTCACAGCTTCTCTGAGGCTCTCCATTGTCTGCTGCTGGGCAGAATATGGGTCAGGTGGGGGTAGGTAGCCATAGCGGGTCAGCCAGTCCTGGAAGGAGGAAGAGAGACATTTTCAGACAGAGGTCCCCTTTAGGAAGGCATTTCCCCTGCTAAGGGGTAACCTATCCAGGGGTCACCTCACGCTTTAGGTCGGACCTTATGGAGTTGACTTCCCACAAGCTTTCTACCCTCCATTCCCCAACCACAGCCACTCCACTGTCAAACAAAGGAGTCTTCCTTCTCTTGCTGCACATATTCAATACAGGGACTGATAGCAGGTGGGCGGAGCTGGGAACACAGCTGCCAAAACCACCAGAGAGAATGGAGTGTTTCAGGTGCTGACAGATGAGTGCTGTGAGGATGGGGGGAGGGGTAAGTATACAGAGCAAGGGGGTAGGGGATGAGCGCTTTAACTTAGGGTCAGAGGTCAGAGGTCAGCGGGTTTCGTCTCTCTTTCCCCCCCATTATCTGTTCTCCACTCATCTCTCTATTCCTTCCAATCCAATCCATCTACCCCAACCCCATCCATCTACCCCCCTACCCCATCCATCTACTCCCAACCCCATCCATCTACCCCCAACCCCATCCATCTACCCCCCAACCCCATCCATCTACCCCCAACCCCATCCATCTACCCCCAACCCCATCCATCTACCCCCCAACCCCATCCATCTACCCCCCAACCCCATCCATCTACCCCCCAACCCCATCCATCTACCCCCCAACCCCATCCATCTACCCCCAACCCCATCCATCTACCCCCCAACCCCATCCATCTACCCCCAACCCCATCCATCTACCCCCAACCCCAACCATCTACTCCCAACCCCATCCATCTACCCCCCAACCCCATCCATCTACCCCCCAACCCCATCCATCTACCCCCAACCCCATCCATCTACCCCCAACCCCATCCATCTACCCCCCTACCCCATCCATCTACTCCCAACCCCATCCATCTACTCCCAACCCCATCCATCTACCCCCCAACCCCATCCATCTACCCCCCAACCCCATCCATCTACCCCCCAACCCCATCCATCTACCCCCCAACCCAATCCATCTACCCCCAACCCCATCCATCTACCCCCCAACCCCATCCATCTACCCCCAACCCCATCCATCTACCCCCAACCCCATCCATCTACTCCCAACCCCATCCATCTACCCCCCAACCCCATCCATCTACCCCCAACCCCATCCATCTACCCCCAACCCCATCCATCTACCCCCCAACCCCATCCATCTACCCCCCAACCCCATCCATCTACCCCCCAACCCCATCCATCTACCCCCAACCCCATCCATCTACTCCCAACCCCATCCATCTACCCCCAACCCCATCCATCTACCCCCCAACCCCATCCATCTACCCCCAACCCCATCCATCTACCCCCCTACCCCATCCATCTACCCCCAACCCCATCCATCTACCCCCAACCCCATCCATCTACCCCCCAACCCCATCCATCTACCCCCCAACCCCATCCATCTACCCCCAACCCCATCCATCTACCTTGACATCACATGTTCACACTGAAGCGGCACGACTTCGGGGGGTGACCTGTGAAGTCCCGTGCACCGCTGTGGACCGCGACTTCGGAGCGACTTGCAGAGACTTCATATAATGGATATCTATGCAAGTCGCTCCGAGGTCGCCCCGTAGTAGTACAGGAACCTTTTTCTAAGTCGGAGCGACTTGTGTCCCTCCTATTAGAACGGGTCCTGTAGCAGTCAATGGACCGCAACCGACCGCGACTTGTCAGGCTGACCAGTCACGGCAGTGTGAATGGGCACTTAACCCCAACCCCATCCATATACTCCCCCCACCCCCCACCTGCTCCTCATTCTATCCATCTACCCCCAGCCATTTCCACCCATCTACTCCCTACCTTGTCCATCAAACCCCAACCCCATCAATCTACTCCCCACCCTCTACATTTACCCCCAACCCCATCCATATACTCCTCACCCCATCCATCTACCCCAACTTCACCCATCTACCCCAACCTCACCCATCTACTCCCCACCACATCCATCTACCCCAACCTCACCCATCTACTCCCCACCACATCCATCTACCCCAACTTCACCCATCTACTCCCCACCCCATCCATCTACCCCAACCTCACCCATCTACTCCCCACTACATCCATCTACCCGAACCTCATCCATCTGATTCCCACCACATTCATCTGCCCCCACCCCATCCATCTACCTCCAACCCATTCCATCTACCCCCACCCCCATCCATCTACCACCAACCCCATCCATCTACTCCCCACCCTCTCCATTTACCCCTAACCCCATCCATGTACTCCTCACCCCATTCATTTACCTCCAACCTCACCCATCTACTCCCCACCACATCCATCTACCCCAACCTCATCCATCTACACCCCACCACATCCATCTACCCCAACTTCACCCATCCACCCCCAAACACATCCATCTACCCCAACCCCATCCATATACTCCTCACCCCATCCATCTACCTTCAACCTCACCCAGCTACTGCCCACCACATCCATCTACCCCAACCTCACCCATCTACTCCCCACCACATCCATCTACCCCAACTTCACCCATCCACCCCAACCACATCCATCTACCCCAACCCCATCCATATACTCCTCACCCCATCCATCTACCTCCAACCTCACCCAGATACTGCCCACCACATCTATCTACTCCCAACCTCACCCATCTACTCCCAACCACATCCATCTGCTCCCCGCCACATCCATCTACCCCTACCCCCATCCATCTGCCCCCAACCATATCCATCTACCCCAACCTCATCCATCTGCTCCCCACCACATCCACCTACCTGCAACCTCACCCATCTACTCCCCACCACATCCATCTACCCCAACTTCACCCATCCACCCCAACCACATCCATCCTCCCCAACCCCATCCATATACTCCTCACCCCATCCATCTACCTCCAACCTCACCCAGCTACTTCCCACCACATCTATCTACTCCCGACCTCACCCATCTACTCCCCACCACATCCATCTACCCCAACTTCATCCATCCACCCCAACCACATCCATCTACCCCAACCCCATCCATATACTCCTCACCCCATCCATCTACCTCCAACCTCACCCAGCTACTGCCCACCACATCTATCTACTCCCAACCTCACCCATCTACTCCCAACCACATCCATCTGCTCCCCGCAACATCCATCTACCCCTACCCCCATCCATCTGCCCCCAACCCGATCCATCTACCCCCAAACCCATCCATCTACTCCCTACCCTCTCCATTTACCCCCAATCCCATCCATATACTCCTCACCCCATCCATCTACCTCCTACTTTACCCATCTACTCCCCACCATATCCATCTACCCCAACCTCATCCATCTGCTCCCACCACATCCATCTACCCCCACCCTCATCCATCTACCTCCAACTTGATCCATCTCCCGCCAACCCTATCCATCTACTCCCCACCCTCTCCATTTACCCCCAACCTCACCCAGCTACTGCCCACCACATCTATCTACTCCAAACCTCACCCATCTACTCCCAACCACATCCATCTGCTCCCCGCCACATCCATCTACCCCTACCCCCATCCATCTACCCCCAAACCCATCCATCTACTACCTACCCTCTCCATTTACCCCCAATCCCATCCATATACTCCTCACCCCATCCATCTACCTCCAACCTTACCCATCTACTCCTCACCACATCTATCCAACCCAACCTCACCCATCTACTCCCCACCATATCCATCTACCCCAACCTCATCCAGCTGCTCCCCACCACATCTATCTACCCCCACCCCCATCCATCTACCTCCAACCCGATTCATCTCCCGCCAACCCCATCCATCTACTCCCCACCCTCTCCATTTACCCCCAACCCCATTCATGTACTCCTCACCCCATTCCTCTACCTCCAACCTCACCCATCTACTCCCCACCACATCCATCTACCCCAACGTCACCCATCTACTCCCACCACATCCATCTACCCCCACCCTCATCCATCTACCTCCAACTTGATCCATCTCCCGCCAACCCTATCCATCTACTCCCCACCCTCTCCATTTACCCCCAACCCCATCCATGTACTCCTCACCCCATTCATCTACTTCCAACCTCACCCATCTATTCCCCACCACATCCATCTACCCCAACCTCACCCATCTACTCCCCACCACATCCATCTACCCCCAACCTCACCCATCTACTCCCCACCACATCTATCTACCCCCAACCTCACCCATCTACTCCCCACCACATCCATCTACCCCCAACCTCACCCATCTACTCCCCACCACATGCATCTAGCCCCAACCTCACCCATTTACTCCCCACCACATCTATCTATCCCAACCTCATCCATCTACCCCAGTCCCCTTACCTCTAAACCGATCCATCTACCCCAACCTCACCCATCTACTCCCCACCCCATCCATCCACCCCCAACCTCACCCATTTACTCCCCACCCGTCCATCCACCCCCAACCTCACCCATCTACTCCCCACCACATCCATCTATCCCCAATATTTCTCGATTTGTGCAATTATTCATGTTCTGTTTTGCGCTTAGCTTTGTATTTATTCATTTTGTTTGTAAAGTAACACTTATTGATTAGCGCTCTTATGTGGCCTCCTAATGACACCAATCAGGACTGTACACACCTCTGAGGTCTCATCAGTGCTGGTTGTCTCTTCCTCTCCTCCTGTATAATGACATTATCCCCACACCCTTCACTCCATTACCTAGACACTGCCTGTCTCCTTCCTGAACCCCACTTCTCCTCTCTCCTCTTCTCTCCTCTCCTCTCTCTTCTCCCCCCTCAACTCTCCTCTCCTCTTTCTCTCTCCTCTCTCTTCTCCCCCCTCAGCTCTCCTCTCCCCTCTCCTCTCTCTTCTCCCCCCTCACCTCTCCTCTCCTCTCCTCTCCCCTTTCTCTCTCTCCTCTCTTCTTTCTCTCTCCTCTCTCCCCTCTCTCTTCTCTCCTCTCTTCTCCCTCCCCTCTCCTCTCTCCTCTCTCCTCTCTCTCTCCTCTCCCCTCTCTCTTCTCTCCCCTCTCTCCCCGCTCTCCCCGCTCTCTCCCCTCTCTCTCCCCTCTCTCTCCTCTCCTCTCCCCTCTCTCTCCTCTCTCTCCTCTCCTCTCCCCTCTCTCCCCTCTCTCTCCTCTCCTCTCCTCTCCCCTCTCTCTCCTCTCTCTCCTCTCCTCTCCCCTCTCTCTCCTCTCCTCTCCCCTCTCTCCCCTCTCTTCTCCTCTCTCCCCTCTCTTCTCCTCTCTCCCCTCTCTCTCCTCTCCTCTCCCCTCTCTTCTCCTCTCTCCCCTCTCTCTCCTCTCCTCTCCCCTCTCTCTCCTCTCTCTCCTCTCCCCTCTCTCTCCTCTCCTCTCTCCTCTCCCCTCTCTTCTCCTCTCTCCCCTCTCCTCTCTTCTCCCTCCCCTCTCTTCTCCTCTCTCCCCTCTACTCTCCTCTCTTCTCCCTCCCCTCTCTTCTCCCTCTCCCTAACCTCTCCTCTCCCCTCTCTCTCCCCTCTCTCTCCTCTCTTCTGCCTCCCCTCTCCCTCTCCCCACACAGATTGTCTCACCACTCCTTTGCTGATGTCTTTTAGGGTCGGGGTGCTCCCAGTGATGGTCAGACAGGCACAGAGGATGCAGGCGGTGATCATGGTGCTCCAGCAGTCTCTTTACACCCTCTTCAGCTTTCCAGCACTCTCCTCCTCTGCTCTCTGACACTCTCTGTTTGCTGTATTGTCTCTTTGCTCTCTCTCTCCATGCGCTCTCTTTGCGCTCTCTGCACAGTGTCTCTCCCTGCACTCTCTGCTTCCTCTGCAGACTTTCTGTCCGGCTTTAAGCAGCTGATGTACTCATTGCTCCTGCAGGAGGTCCAGCACTCTCTCTGTGGATTCAGCACTCTCTCTGTGGATTCAGCACTCTCTCTGTGGATTCAGCACTCTATCTGGTATGTTCAGCACTCTCTGGTCCTGTGCTCTCTCTCCGGTGTATTTAGCACTCTCTGGTCCTGTGCTCTCTCTCTCCGGTGTATTTAGCACTCTCTGGTCCCCTGCTGTCTCTCTCTCCGGTGTATTTCGCACTCTCTGGTCCTAGGCTCTCTCTCTCTCCGGTGTATTTAGCACTCTCTGGTCCTGTGCTCTCTCTCCGGTGTATTTAGCACTCTCTGGTCCTGTGCTCTCTCTCTCCGGTGTATTTAGCACTCTCTGGTCCTGTGCTCTCTCTCTCCGGTGTATTTAGCACTCTCTGGTCCTGTGCTCTCTCTCCGGTGTATTTAGCACTCTCTGGTCCTGTGCTCTCTCTCTCCGGTGTATTTAGCACTCTCTGGTCCTAGGCTCTCTCTCTCTCCGGTGTATTTCGCACTCTCTGGTCCTAGGCTCTCTCTCTCTCCGGTGTATTTAGCACTCTCTGGTCCTGTGCTCTCTCTCTCCGGTGTATTTCGCACTCTCTTGTCCTGTGTGGTGTTTGCAGTCTGCGCTCTCTTTCATCTCTGAGCTTTTCCTGCCCCACCTTATCTGCCTCAGTGATGCTAAACCCGCCCCCCCCCCACCTCCTCCCCCCCCCTCCATCCTTCATTATCACATTACTTTCCTGACAGATGCTGATGCTGGGACAGATATCA